>NW_026057589.1:21016876-21050114 GCF_023721935.1 Panthera uncia
TGAGATTCTCTCTCTTTCCCTCTGCCCCTCTCCCCTGCCCATGAAACCATCACCCTGTCAGGGAGTGTACTCCCCGAAGGGCCCCTTTGTCACCCTCCCTCCTGCCCCTCTCCCCGCCTCCCTGCATCCTCCGGAGAATCATGAATCACTCTGGGTCACTCTGGGTGAGTGCACATTTTCTAGAGTTTGACATGAATTGGGTCATGGAGTACATACTCGTTGTCTGGCTTCTTTCGCTCAGCACAACGATTTGGGGGTTTGTCCGTGCCGTGAAATTACCGGGAAGGACAGACATCCAGCCAAACCCAGGGGTGCCTTCTGGGGGCGGGGGGAAGGAGACTGAGGGTTGGGGCAAGTCCCCCTCTATTTCTTCGGTTTGCAGGTTTTTAGAATAGTCTCCTATTTCCTTTTTTGGTTATGTTAAGTGCCTTTTAATGAGCAAATGCATGCTCATTGTAGGAAAATTAAAGAACACGGAGCAGAATGAAGCAGCGAATTACAAGTCACCTTTGATCCCACTGCCCAGATACGGCCACCGTCATATTTCACTGTGTCACAGGCACACGTTCTGCTTCATTTTGTGTAATTCAACAGGCCATGGGAACCGCGCTCAGCGTCCTGGGGACCTGACTTGCGTTTACTTTTTTTAAGAGGTACTAATCTTTGCTTAACAAGGACGAATGTAACATTTAAGAGGAGTCTAATTGCGCCTCTTCTCCTTCTCAGCAAAACAACACTATTCCCCACCAAGTGTGGAGTCAAGGCAGAGGATGTATGGCTGTGAGCTGGGGAATTACAGGGCCCATTTTTCATGTCACTGTCTAGACAGTCGTGTGAGCGCTCCAACAGAGAGGGACCCCCGGCTGCAGGTTGCATCCCCAACTGAAGCCCGGCTTGATAATAACTCACTTTGTCATTACTTAATTCTGTGATGGCTGCGGTCACTCAGCCGGAATGGAAAGGCTCCGTGGCTGGAAAGATGAGGCCCTCGGTGTCAGGATGTCTAGGGACAGAAACAGCAAGGGGGACAGGTGAGCGGGACCGAGGATCGGCTGCATAAAGGAGTCTGATGATGGACGCGACGCTTGGAGACATTTATTTTCCAAAGGACATATTCGTATGTTTCGTTCATCGGCTTGTTCGGTCGACACGCGTCCAGGGAGGGCCTCTTGGGAGCCACCAGAGAGGCCACCACCAGGCACAGGACAATCCCCACGTCCAGGTGTTCTCCCCACAAAGCACACAGCAGGCTTTGAGGGGTCATGTGTTTAAGCTAACGCTAGTCTGACCGGGTCCCTGCGTGGATTCACCAGCATCCAGTGACTCTCACATGTGTCACATTCTCCTATGTGTATGTGCTCAGATGGGCGCCCTGAGTGCCACCCGTCACCCCCACCCCCGGCCGCTCCCTCAGGACCCGCCAGACCTCTCCACGGTCAAGCCCATCGGCTGCCCCGCGCCCCCCTCCCCCCGCCCCGGTGTGGGATGCTAGGTGTTCTGTGACTCTTCTCTGTGCCTTTGCTCAAGTGGCTTCCCAGCATCTCCCTTCAGGTGACTCCCACGTAACAGGCTGTGGCTGAACCCTGCTTGGACACAGGCGGTCAGAGTCGTGCTTTGGAGGGAGGGATTTGATACCCAGATCTGCCTCCAACAGCTGTGGGACTTTGGGCCAGGTGCTGAGCCTCTCCCGGCCTCATTCTCTCCGGACGCAAGAGGGGATAGTACCTAGAGTCGCGGAAGGATTGAATAGGCTGGTCTGGCAAAGCTGTCAGGACAACATCTGGAAAGTAGTAGGAACCGGCACATATTCACTATGACTGTAATCCTTCAGGGACCCCTGCGAACAAAGCCTCGCCCTCGGATCCTTCCCCCCCCCACACACACACAGCCCCCAACCCAATGGGGGCTTCACCTCCTTGCATAACTTAGCATGACTTTCAGCACGCACGCACACACGCAGTTACAACTGTCAGCGAGAGTCCTGGCCAGGGTAAGGAATACTAGGTGCCCTAAGAGATGACCCCCCAGTCTCAACAGCTTAACACGGAAAATGTGATCCCTCCCTCACATCTTGCCAGTGATGGGGTTGGCGGGGGGGGGGGGGGGGGGCAGATGGCTCTGCTTCAGGCACCATTCAAGGACCCCAGGCTCCCGTGTGTTGGGAGACTGCCCCTTTAACGTGGGGCCCACAGGGTCTGCGGGGTCGCTGTGCACAGAGAAGGAGGAGCATCTGACAGGGGCTTTGTGGCCAGATCCAGCAGTGACATGATCACAAGTCCCCAACCTGACCTCAGGGGAAGCTGAGAAACACAGCCCACCCCATAGTCCCAGATGGCAAATCACGTCGTCTCTGCCACAGAGAGCTTCTCACCTCCCCGCTTGGCCAGAGACGCTCGAGGGCAAACCATGGGCCCTGGGCCTTTCACCCAGTGTTTGCTAAGTCTTAAGAATTAACTCTGGGGCTGCTGGGGAGGCACCACGGAGAGGCTTTCTAAGCAGGGAGGATGGGAGGGGCGCAGGTGCAGAGAGGCAGAGAGGAACCCGGCCCCTTCCGGGAATATATTCAACGGCAGCACTGCCCTGGGCAACACATGTTACTGAATTAAAGCAGCTCACCGCGACATTAGTGTGGGACGCATGTGGAGCTCAGGGCAGGGATGAGGGGCGGCTCACGAGCGCAGAGCCCGTGACCTTCTGAACAAAGGGCAGCGTTTCCCAGCCTGTGTCTCTGGGATTCCAATGACGAGGCTGCTAAGAGCTTTCCTCCCCGCCTCACCCACCCCTTTGCCAGGTCCCTGCCACAAGAAAACGCACTGATTTTAATTTTTTTTAATGTTTTTATTTATTTTTGAGACAGAGAGAGACAGAGCATGAGCAGGGGAGGGGCAGAGAGAGGGAGACACAGAATCCGAGGCAGGCTCCAGGCTCCGAGCCGTCAGCACAGAGCCCGACGCGGGGCTCGAACTCATGAACCGCAAGATGGTGACCTGAGCCGAAGTCGGATGCTCAACCAACTGAGCCACCCAGGCGCCCCAAAAAATGCACAGATTTTAAGTGTAGTGATTTTAAAACCGAGTTAAGGCAAGGAAGGCAGATTGGTACGCGCTTACGAAAGACGTGTCGCGTTATGTATCCGCCTTTTTCCGAACAGTCATGCTCTCTGATACCAGTAATTCCATTCCTGGGAATTTATCTCGAAGAAATCATCAGAAATGGTGTCAGTCTTAGGTACGAGGAAGCAGAGATTTGCATGCAGAGGCCTTTCCTGGAGCCTTATTTCTGGCAGCAGAAAGTTGGGAAACAGGCCGAGTGCCCCACAAAAGGAGGCTTCGTGAATAAATCCTGGGCCAGCCATATGATGGTCTAATATGCACTCACTGGGGCACCTGGGTGGCTCAGTCAGTTGAGTGTCCGACTTCGGCTCAGGTCATGATCTCACAGTCCGTGAGTTCAAGCCCTGCGATGGCCTCTGTGCTGACAGCTCGGAGCCTGGAGCCTGCTTCGGATTCTGTGTCTCCCTCTCTCTCTGCTCCTCCCCTGCTCACATGCTGTCTGTCTCTCTCTCTCTCTCAAAAATAAGTAACGATTAACATGCAGTCATTAAAACTGTGTTTTCTAAGACTGTTTAAGCCAGGGGAAACTGCTCCTGAGGTAAAGTAAAGCGGAAACAGTAGAGCATCAAAGTTGGCAAACTGTGTGATCCCGATCCCACGGAGAGAAACTCCTGCATAAAATGCCCCCACCAGACTGGGAGCGATTCTCTCAGGCTCCTGGAAGTATTGACGATTTTCCGTTCTTTTCTTCACACTCTCTTTTATATTGTCAAGTTTTCTATGCTGAACACGTCGCTTTGATAAACAGAAAAATATTTTTTTCAAGACGCAAAAAACAAGGATGCTGTAGGCAAACTACCCTTTCTGTCTGCAGACTCACCCAGCAGCACTGTGTTCCTGTTGTCTGGTGTTGACAAGGGCTCGAATGCCGGCCTAGACCACCAGGCCCTGTGCCCGTAATGGGAGCAAACTAGCAATTGCCACCCGGGACACCTCCCGCTCAGCTGTCACAGCATCCATTCTGCTTCACAAAACACTCCATCGAGATAACCCTGCAGACAGCAGGAGGAATGAAAAAGGCTTATTCCTCTGTAAGTCCCATAAAGACATTTCTTGGCATCAAAAAAAACGCCAAGGACCCTCCACCCCGATTTCGCTAACCTGGGTTGTGGTGCAGAAGCGTTCCGGGCAGGGGGCTGGAAATCACTGCCTCTTCAGCCGCAGCCGTGATCTCCAGGGAGGTCTGGAGACTAAAACCGCCTTGAGCGAGTGAAGGGAGAGATCTGTGTTTTGAACGTTTCCTCTTAGGTGGCGTTTCTAATCTGCCATTGTTATGTTGGGAAGACAACCAATATAATAGGCAAAATTAGCAACGCTTACCCCAAAAGGCACAATAAAACGCACTGTCGTTCTGGCCGTGAGGTCAGAATATGAACACTCGGGTCGTTCTTCAAATCTCAACAGAGCACATGCTGCTGGGCCCCTGCAGGAGACTCTTTCTGTGACCCAGCCCACCACACCCCCTGCCACTCGGGACCCCAACGCGGGGCACTGCATGGTTTTCCCCTCGGTGCCTTTCCAGGGATTACACACTCCTTCCCTGGCAATTACACACTGACTGTTCTCAGAACTGAATTTAAGCCCTGTTAGAAAACTGTTGAAAGCCCTCGGGGCTCATTTTTCACCAGATTGAAATCCGTAATGTTACCATAATAGCAAAAAAAAAAAAAAAAAAAATCTTCCGAAGTTCAATTGGAATTTTTTTCTATTAACTCAGTAATAAGGGTCCAGTTTCAGGAAAATCGTTTTCAGTGTGTGAGTGAAATCACCCTGTTTGTTAGGCAGGACCAAAGCCGTCCTCCAACGCACGGCTGATGCCTGTGCTCCCTGGGTTTGAACTTTCTAGAGAGGTTAACATGAATTTGGAAACGTCTAGATTGTTCTGGCATCATCTGATGAGTTTTCTGGGAAACCAAAGTTCACCCCTTCGAGTTACATGGCAGTGTGTGTTTTTATGAGGTTTCTAAACCGTTTGCTTTCCTGATTCTTAAGCAGACTATGAGGATGGAATTTAAGGCCATTGAGGTAATCACTCTAGGCTGAAAAATGAGCTTCACTGCACTTTGAACTTTTCTGGCTTTGGGGCTTTCCACCTGTCATACTGTGGCCACTGTATCTGCCTTAGGAAAATAAACTACAAAAGTAGGTGTTTTTTTATTAAAGATTTGTGTCTGGAAAGGAAAGGAGAGGGGAGGGGAGGGAAAGCAATGATACCAGATGGAAAGTCTAAGAAAAACAGAATTAAGCTTTATTGAACAACTACTAAGTGCCAGGCATTTCTGCATGCTTTCTCATCCTCCCAACAGCCCTAAGACAGGTCTTCCTGTCCCCATTTCACAGAAAATGCAGCTGAGGACAAGCTGGGATTCACACAGCTAAGAAACAGCCCCCTGCAAGCCAGTGTTCTCCTGCTTTAGATGTCAGGACATGAGCCTCTTCTAATATCTTAGCAAGAGTTTTCTGTTTCTTCCAAGTCAGGGCTTGTGCCCTTAAGGACTAAGGATGGCAGGGGCACCTGAGTGGCTCAGTCGGTTAAGCGTCTGACTTCGGTTCAGGTCATGATCTCCTAGTTGGTGGGTTCGAGCCCCGCGTCGGGCTCTGTGCTGACTGCTCAGAACCTGGAGCCTCCTTTGGATTCTGTGTCTCCCTCCCTCTCTCTCTCTCTCTCTCTCTCTCTCTGCCCCTCCCCCACTCGTGCTCTGTTTCTTAGTCCTTTAAAAAAAAACTTTTTTAAAGGACTAAGGATGGCCAGTGTGGACTCTGTGACAGAGTCAAGGCGTATCTCATACCCGGTCCAGGTCAACGTTCTCTTCCTTTGAGAGATGCTTTCAGCTGCCTCCTGCTGTTTGTCACCACAGCAGCCAGAAACAAACTGTGTCTTCTGGGAAGTGGATGAGTGACAGACAGGGGGATGGCCCAGCTGTATCTCCTTCTACCCTGGCCCCACGTCGGTGGCTTTGGCAGCTGTGCTGGCAAAGCAGCAGGGATGGATGGCGCCCTAAAGGAGCAGAGGGAGGACTGGGCACAGCAGTCGTTTTCCATCCGTCTAGTGGGTCAGTCAGTCGATATTTATTAAGAACCTGCCATGTGCTAAGCCACATCCTTTAGGACCAGTGTCCTGTTCCCTGAATTCACAGCCTTCAGACTTTTCTTCCTGCTAATCTACTGAAGATGCTCCCCGGCCCCTGAAGATGCCCACATTCTGATCCCTGGCACCTGCAAACGTGTCACCTTCCAGGGTGAAAAGAAACCCTGTGATGTGATCAAGTTAGGGCTGTTGAGATGCGAATCCAGCCTGGACCATCCAGGGGGGCCCTGTGTGATCCTAAGTGTCCTCTGAGGGGGAGGCATGAGGGTCGGAGCTGGAGGAGAGATACGATGACAGAAGCAGAGGTCGGCATCACCCAAGAAAGAGACCACGGGACAAGGGATGCATGTATCTCTCAGTGCCACGGAAGGCACAGAAACACATTCTCCCCTAGAGCCTCCAGAAGGCCCACACCTTGATTTTAGACTCTGACCTCCGGGACACTAAGGATCATAAATCTGAGTTGTTTGAAGTCACTAGGTTTGTGGTCATTTGTGACAGCAGCCATAGAAACCTAATACAGTGGCCGTCGACCATGTCTCTCTTCCAGTCGAAGAGCCTTCCCCCATAAGCCCCCCTTTGATCAGTACTGCTCACTCTGTCTGCATCATCGAGGCACACCTCAGATGTCCCACACCGAGGGTCCTGGGAAACTCCACCTCAGCCCACGACCTGTGTCTCAATCATCCTCGTGTCCCCCAGGGTGTCCGCAAGGGCCCGGTGCATTTATTTGTTTAGACAGCTGGTGTTCCAGGGCTATCCACAGTGAGCCTCGGAAGCCATTCATCACCAGACCCGTTTGCATTTGTCCACAGCTAGTCATGCGTGCTGGTAGGAGAATAAATGAATACTTTCATTTTGCTACAAGGAAATAAACATTTTATTCCTGGACTTGATCATCCCGTGTAACAGAATCCGCGTGCATTTTATGTCTGCAGTCTGCGTCAGATATGTGGCAAATCTATTGGACGTGTGCTTCTCCGTGCCTGAGCCCGTCTCCTTCCGAGTTCATCAAGTCCACCTCTTTTTCTAGTTGTCCAGACTCATAGAAAGAACAGGGATATTTTTCTTTATTTTTTTAATGTTTTCATTTATTTATTTTGAGAGAGAGAGAGCGCAAGTGGGGGAGGGGCAGAGAGAGAGGGAGACACCGTATCCGAAGCAGGCTCTGAGCTGTCAGCACAGAGCCCGATGGGGGGCTCGAACTCACAAGCCGTGAGATCATGACCTGAGCCGAAGCTGGACGCTCAACCAACAGAGCCCCCCGGGTGCCCCAATAACAGAGACTGTTAAGAAACATTATTCGTTTCTGGAAGATCTTGGATTTCCCCACAGAGTGAAAACCAAGTCCCCCATGTTCAGATGCCCGAAATATACCAGAACAGTGGTTCTTAACCGGGGGGTGACAGTGCCCCCCACATGACGTTTGGCAACATGTAGAACATTTGGGAGGGGGTGCAACTAGCTTCTAGTGGGCAGAAGCCCAAGTTACTGCTGAACTTACTGCAATGCATGGGACAGCCTCTCTGGAAGAAAGAAATAGCCAGCCCCAAATGTCAGCAGGGCTGAGGTCAAGAAACCCCGTCACAGAACAACGGGCTGAGGCATGGCCAAATGACCCCCGATTCAAAGCGAGAAAGCCGGCTTAAAACCAGTTCATGGTTGGGGCACCTGGATGGCTCAGTCGGTTAAGCATCCAACTCGATCTCAGCTCAGGTCATGATCTCACAGTTCAGGAGTTTGAGCCCCGCATAAGGCTCTTCACTGGCAGTGCAGAGCCTGCTTAGGATTCTGTCTCTCTCCCTTTCTCTCTCTCTCTCTCTCTCTCTCTCTCTCTCTCTCTCAAAACTAAATAAACTTATTTTAAAAATTAGAAAAGAAAATTTCAGGGCACCGGGGTGGCTCAGTCAGTTGAGCGTCCAACTTCAGCTCAGGTCACGATCTCGCGGTTCGTGGGTTCGAGCCCCGCGTCGGGCTCTGTGCTGACAGCTCAGAGCCTGGAGCCTGCTTCACATTCTGTGTCTCCCTCTCTCTCTGCTCCTCCCCTGCTTGTGCTCTGTCTGTCTGCCTCTCTCTCTTTCTCTCTCGCTCTCGCTCTCTCTCAAAAATAAACATTAAAAGCAATTTTTTTAATTAAAAAGAAAGAGAACAGTTCAAGGCAACTTTCAAAGGCCTGGAGGTTTTCGCTGACTGCAAATTCAGGCTTGGACAAAAGTATCTTATGGCTGTGAGAAAAGCCAAAAGCATCTCCAAGTCCGACAAGTGGCGTGGAGCCCGAGTCACCACACTGCATGATGGGCTTCTGTGCTCCCTGGATGTCCTATTCAAGACAGATACTGGCAAACCCATGTGTGTTCAGGAGGACGACCCAGAAAAAGGTTGTGTGCGGGACCTTCACATGGAGGGCTGTGCATTCCTCCAAAGAGGAGATACGAATGGCCAAGGATCGCGTGATGCTCGCCACGACTGAGCATTAGGGAAACGCAAATCAAAACTGCACGGAGAAACCACCTCCCACCCATTGGAATCACCAAGAAAAAAAGAAACAGCAGGTGTTGGCAAGGATGAGGAGGAATTGGAACTGTGGGCGCTGTTGGTAGGAATGTGAAACAGTACAGCTGCCTTGGGAAGCAGTATGATGATTCCTCAGAACAGTAAAAATGGAATTACCATTTGGTCATAATTGAAAGCAGGGTCTCAAAGAAATATTTGCACACCCGCGTTGATAGCAGTGTCCTTCACACTCGCTGAAATGTGGAAGCAACCCATGTGTCCACGAGTAGGTGAGTTGATGAGCACGGTGTGGCATATCCAGGCAATGGAATAGTATTCGATCGTAAAAAGGAAGGAAACTGCCACCTGCTGTAACATGGATGAACCTCAAGGACGTTATGCTCCGTGAGATAAGCCAGCCACAAAAACTCACACGCTGTATGATTCCACTTACGTGAGTCATTAGGGAGGTCAAATTTGTAGGGACAGAAGGTAGAAGAGTGGTAAGCAGTATAGGGTTGGGGGGCACGCAGAGCTCCGGGCTAGGGAGTTTCAGCTCTTCAAGAAGAAAGCAGTCTGTGGCGCACAGGGTGATGGTGGCGGAATATTACGAGTGTTCTTACTACACTTTCGGTGGTTAAAGTAGGTGGGGGCGCCTGGGTGGCTTGGTCAGTTAAGCCTCCGACTTCGGCTCAGGTCACGATCTCACGGTTCATGAGTTCGAGCCCCGCGTCGGGCTCTGTGCTCACAGCTCGGAGCCTGGAGCCTGCTTCGGATTCTGTGTCTCCCTCTCTCTCTGCCCCTCCCCTGCTCACACTCTATCTCTCTCTCTGTCTCAAAAACAAATTTTAAGAAAAAGCAAAAAAAAAATTTTTTAATGGTTAACGTAGGTAAATTTTGTGTGTATTTTGCCACAGTTTTAAAAGAATGGGAGAAAAAAAGAAAGGGGACTTTGGAATCATGGAAAACCAGACCATCCAGTCACTCAGCAACCATGAGACTCGGGGAAAGGGAAGTGGCCTCCCCAGGCCTGAGTGTCTTCCTCTTCGACGGGATACACAAGATCGCGATGAGTCCTAGCGTAACAAGCAAAAGGCACTTCGCATAGTGACTGCCACCTCATGAGAACTCGTACGTTTGTCATTAAGAACAGGCGAGGCTCGAGGAAGAAAAGCCCCCTTCGCGCGTGGCCTTCTGTGAGCCAACGATACGGGGGGAACGAATGCAAGAGGGGCTGTCGAGGGCATGAAAGATGACCCAACAGGAATTGGTTCATTTCAGGGTGTTTTATCTTAACGTAATCGGCTCGATTAGCAAACTTCCTAAGGCGCCAGCTAGCTTGCGTTCAGGTACTTAATAGACACAGGATTCATTGGATGGGGCCGCCATGAAGGACCATAGACCGGGTGGCTTGAGCACCAGAAACGTGTCTTCTTACAATTCTGTGGGCCAGAAGTCAAAGGCGTTGGCCAGAGCGGCTCCTTCTGAGGCTTCTCTCCTTGGTCCTATGGACGGCTGCCTTCTCCCTGTGGGCTCACATCACCCTCCCTCTGAGTGTGTCTGCCTTCTTGTCTCCCCTTCTTACAGTGACACCAGGCTGCACCAAGGCCAACCATAACAGCCTCATATTCATTCAATCACCTCTTTAAAAGATGCTGTCTCTTGGGGCACCTGGGTGGCTCAGTCGCTTGGGCGTCCGACTTCAGCTCAGGTCATGATCTCACCGTTCCTGAGTTCGAGCCCCACGTCGGGCTCTGTGCTGACAGCTCAGAGCCCGGAGCCCGCTTTGGGTTCTGTGTCTCCCTCTTTCTCTGCCCTTCCCCTGCTCATGCTCTGTGTCTCCCTCTCTCTCAAAATAAACATAAAAAAAAAATTTTTTTAATGTTGTCTCCAACTATGGTCACCTTCTGAGCTCCTGGGGGTTAGGACTTCAACGTAGGAATTTGGGAGACACAGTGCAGCCCATAACGGACACCATGAGAATTCAGGGCACTAGTGCCTTCTAAAGGGGCCCTGGGAGGGTAAGAGAGAATCCATGTGTTAACAGGCGTTGTCAGAGCTATTGTGGCTCTCGCAGCCTCGCGAAAACCAAACTCCAGGACCGCACCCACCTGCATTTTGGTAAAGCCTGATTTGGATTCAAGCACAGTATCTATTCTGGGGGCTGAGAAAAAATACAGGCAAAGTAAAACCCCCACACCCTCCCTTAATTAACTGTATATTAGAGAAGGAAATATCCTGGGACGAAAACCATCAGGGAGACGCCGGGTTCCATTTCATTCTGTGTTTTTGGCACACCCTTGTGTTATATTTTACTTGCATTATTCTGTTTGTCTACACATTTCCCCCTTCCTGGAAAAAAAAATGCCATATTGCCACTTGATTTTCAACGTTGTAGACATTGTTCTGCTCTGGGTAGCGCAACTCTGTTCAGTTCGCCACACGTCCTAACTGCCATGTCGTAGGTTCAACACAGGCATCCCAAAAGCATAGACAGGTATATAAAACCACATTCCTTCTCTAAAAATTCAGCCCTGTTAGGTTCGTTGGCATGTCGCTTGGACTTTTATTAAAACGGTAAAAACATTCTGCAAAAGTAACTCTAAGATGACAGGGCATTTCTAAGCCACCAGTAAAGAACTGTTAAGGGAGAGGGATCTTTGCTTTCAAATGCTGGTACGATTCAGGGCAGATATGCCTTCGTTCTAGACAACCAGGCTCTTGAGGCTTTGAACTAATGGACTGATTATAGATGGAGCCAGTGGCGAGGGAACTGTGTGTCAGCCTGTGTCCGTCACCTGACCACAAACACACTAACCCGGCTCAGGGGTGCCGCCTCCCCTTCTTTCAGCCCAGGCTCCTCTCATCCTCTCTCTCTTCCCACCATGCTCCGGTCCCCCGGTCCCCACTGACAGCACAGACAGAAGGGTGTTCCTCCAGCACCTACTAGAAATGGTCCCTCCAGCCGGGGAGCTCACAGAGTCATTGGGCATCCCCCCCCAATCATCCCCCACCCCTCCACATGACGAGTGTCGAGTGCCTCACCTGAGTCCAGGTAGAAGACACCCCCTTCTCATGAGAAATGGCATCTTTTGGACTGGACTTCCTATAGATGAAAGCCAGGCTGGTTCCTCATGAACCTGCACACTTTTATAGTTGGGGAGGGAGGGGCTTTTCAAAGAAGGGACACACAAGCCAGCTAGATCTTTGCAGCCCTCAAATTTCCCTCCCACTAAAGAAAAAAAAAAAAAAAGGAAGTGTAACTTTCAAATCAATTTCCTCTATCAGTCAGGACTCTTAGTTACAAATGAAATCTAACTCAAAATGGCACCGGGAAAAAAAACCGATGGGCTCGCACCACGGAGACATCCAGGCGTAGGTGTGCTTTTGGCCAAAGCAGGTGCTGAGTGTTCAAGGGAAATAGCCAGGTAGCAATCATTAGTAGTGAGCCCCAATCAGCCTTTCGGGACGGTGCCTGCCGGTGACAGTGACACCAGCCTGGTATGTGCAACGGTGGGGCACCTCTCAGGCCGCGACGTTATGCAGCAAAAAGCCTACCGTGAGCCAAACCCAGGGAACCAGTACAGAAGCGGCCTCCCCCAAACCCCGGTGGTAGAGGGCTGGCTGCCCAAAGCAAAGCCAGGTGGCCTGCCCAGAGGAAGGGGACACAGATGCTGCTGATGTTACCACATTCATGGCCACCGCAAGTCACATGGTAGTGAATGGCACTTTGGGCCTTTTCTATGGTTTCTAGAAACATCGAGAGCTTCGCATTGCCTCAACGACTTGCCAGTAACATCCCTATCCTTAAAAGATGGCTTTTAGCATTGATAGAAGTACTTAATAGGTACAGAATGTACTCTCTCAGTAATATGTAGCTGGCATTAAAAAAAACAAACACCGCGAAGCATACTTTCAAAGCGACCAGCTACCTACCTGAGCACGCAGCCCGACTAACCTCAGATGTGCTGTCACAGCGGGTATTTGGTGACCAAGGGGAAGCTGTTTCCTCCAGTTCCCTACAGCCGAGGGCTCTGCAAATATCCAGTCGCTAACCCTGTGATGCCTTCTGTCTCAGTCACTAAAGATGAGGATTTTTACCTGTTGAGAAAGGTTCTCAACTGTCACAAGGAGAGACGGTTTTAAAACATTGTTCGGGGGCGCCTGGGTGGCTCAGTCGGTTAAGCATCCGACTTCGGCTCAGGCCACGATCTCGCGGTCCGTGAGTTCGAGCCCCGCGTCAGGCTCTGGGCTGATGGCTCAGAGCCTGGAGCCTGCTTCCGATTCTGTGTCTCCCTCTCTCTCTGCCCCTCCCCCGTTCATGCTCTGTCTCTCTCTGTCTCAAAAATAAATAAACTTAAAAAAAATTTAAAAAAAAATAAAACATTGTTCATAGGGACTGTAACACACATAAGTGTCACAAAATAAGGCTCAGGGCCTGTTTGGGGCGCCCAGGTGGTTCAGTAGTTTGCACGTCCAACTTCGGCTCAGGTCACGATCTCACGGTCCGTGAGTTCGAGCCCCACGACGGGCTCTGTGCTGACAGCTCAGAGCCTGGAGCCTGTTTCCGATTCTGTGTCTCCTTCCCTCTCTGCTTCTCCACCACTCACATTCTGCCTTTCTCGCTCTGTCTAAAAAACAAAACAAACAAAGACTCAGGACCTGTTGAATATTCATGATTGAAATAGGCAGAGTGTCTGACATCCTGGAACCTCTGGATTTTTTGTTTGTTTGTTTACATTTAGTAGCTTTTTTACAGAAGACAGAATCAGAGGATGTCTTCTTCATCTCCCGTAAGGAAAGGGTTCTGATGGTACGCATCGATTTTCGTCTTCGATGAGGCACCGTCTTTGTCCTTAATTCTAGAGTTTTTGCCCCCTACCCTTTTCCATTCGTCTTGTGTTTTTAAGAGAAAAGAATAAAGCACGAGGGTGTCCCCTGTGCCTGCCTGTTTCTGTACATCATTTGTAATCTCAGGTAATTGTTATTTGCTGAGCAAGGGCTTTCCAGCTAGGACGGGATAAAGCAGCAGCGGACGCAACAGCAAGAGATTCATTGCTATCATTTAGTGCGTGCCCCAACTCATTCATGCATGCCTTTGCTCATAAATGCCCCCACCTCATTCCACAAAAGATATGAAACAGAGCTTTATTGCTCTGCGTTCATGCTGGCATAAATATTAAATTCCGTGTAAAAATGACTTGGGCTATTCCTGTACTTCGTGCAGACTTACGGCTAACGCAAAGTCTATTTCCTCATCGGGGGTTAACGTCCCCTTCACTCGAGGGGGATTGGATAATGTTTCATTCACCGCAATTCTTGGGTTTCAGGAATCTATCCGCTTTATCTCTGCTGACCTAACCCTGGCTGGCCGTGCCAGGATTCCCTGCAGGCCGTTGTTTTAACATTTTGCAGCATTTCTACGGGCTGTGGTGTGGGGGTCGGGATTTTCGCCCCCAGTCCTGGGGCTCTCGTAACCACCAGGCCCTGGCCCTTCTCCCAGGGGAAACAGCAAATACATTAGTAAAATTTAGTAACATTTCCCCGTAGCGTCCTGTTTCCAAAATGGGCTTCCTATCTGTTGGAGTTGGGTGCAAGCCACAGAAATTAACTCTGGAAAACATGCAAAAAACAACAACAACAACAAAAACAACAAAAAGAAAAAAGCAAGGCTGTGTAGGTGCTCTCAGAATCGGAGGAGTTGACCAGCAGGTGAGGTGGGAGGCGGGGTGGCCGCAGCGTGGACGCGCTTGGCCCCCCAACTGTCCATCCGAGCCCAGAGTCAGATTTGCGTGACTTTGATGGCCGAGTTTGGGTGGGAGCCCACCCTTGATGACAGGCCGACTGCAATGGGGCTAGGGTAAAAGCAACCAGGGCGTTTTTACCTAGATGAATGAAGAAGAAATGTTACAGCAGGGGTGGGAGGGAGGCACGGGGAACATGAAGAAGACGTCCACCACCCTCCCCCTGCCCAATTTGTGATTATCCTCCCTCCATGATGGATGAGCGGTCTCTCTCAGATAGGCTTAGCGTCGTTCACCAATATATGAAATCCGCTTTAACATGGTCTTCTTGATACAATCTTGCATTTTGCTGCGTTCATTTTGTTTTCCGTGACGCTGGGAAAACCTAGACTTGCCTACTTTTTTTTTTTTTTTTTAACAGACTTTAGTTTTTAGGGCACCGTTAGGTTCACAGCAAAATGGAGGCAAAAGCGTGGAGATTTCCCGTATCCCTCCTGACCCAACCGTGCACTTCCTCTACCATTCTCAACATCCTGCACCAGAGTGGGACGTTGGTTAGCATCCATGAACCTGTACTGACGGCATAATCACCCAAAGTCCACACTTTTGACATTAGGGTTCACTCTCGGTGTTGTACATCCTCTTAGTCTGAACCAATCTCTGAGGACATATATCCACTACTATAGTATCATACAGAGAAGTTTCACTCCCTAAAAATCCTCTGTGGTCCTCCCATCATCCCTCACCCCCTCATCCTCGGTAACCGCAGATTTCAATGCCCCCCCCCCCCCCGCCACCGTTGGCCTCTCTGATGACTGTTTACTTGGGCAGGTACAGTCTCCTAGCCTTGCTTCTTCTTTCCAACATCAAAAACCCTGGAAGTTGTTCGATTTTCGGGTTGACATCCCTGACTGCAAAACTGTCTAAGGCATCCAAACCAAAGACTCAAACTGATTGCTTTCCTATACTCTCGTGACCTCTGCTGACTTCTTCCTCATTTTCTCTTTTCATATATATTTTTTTCCAACTTCCTGTGCCATGTGTACTGCAAGGATTGGTCTGAATTGCCTACTTCGCTTTTACCAGACATGAGGGTCCCAGGTCTCTCTTTCTGCTGTCACACAAAACAGATACAAAGCCCCTGAGAAATGGGCCCCACCCATCATGTAGAAGGACATCCCCCCCCCCCCACGCCACCCCGCACATGGGGAAGAAACAGGCAATGATACTAAGTGGGCACCTACTGTGAACCAAGGGCTGGGTCTCACCATATATCTTCCCATTAACTCTCCTGGGCACGCTGTGAGGTTCTTTAAGCTCTCCGTGTATCAAGATCTTCTTCGTAAGTGGTGATGAAATACCTCCCCTGGGGCTTTCCTAAAAGTTGAGGGAGTTCTTTGAGGCGAAAGTAGGTGAGTTAACCGGCTCCGTGCAAAGTTTGCTCTCTCCCCGTGGTCCCCTTGAGGGAGCTCCTTACAACTTGTGCCTACAGGCCTTCTCTGGGTTTTCATTCATAGATTCCCTTTCACTTCCTGCTGCCCTGTGCTCCCTCCCCCATTGTTGAGGTGCTCAGAAGAACCCAATGGAATTGACTCACCACTATCCTTGATGAAGTCGTTTCATGCTGTTCCAGGAACTGGCTTCCCAAAGAATTTACCAATGTCTGATAGGAATTCTACTAACACACCTGTCTTAGTTTGGGCTGCCCCTGAAGCAGACACTGAGATAAAGCTTTGGATGCAAATAGTCCCACTTGGGAGGTGATCTCAGAGCCTATCAGCAAGAGAGAGGGAGATAGGATGGGGAAGGGGATACAGCCAATGGATGCTACGTTATCCAGCCAGCCACCATGTGAGCAGAGGGGTCCAGTCCCACTGGGGTAAGCCCAGGAGCCCATGGAGACTTATCCCAGCCAGAGAGTGAAGGAGCCGGGATTTTACACACCAGCCCCCATCAGTCACTGGTGAGGGTTGCTGCTGAGGGAGCTAATTCCCTGGCACATCCAGCCAGCTGCACAGCAGGCAAAGAACTCTGGCTACTGGAGCGAGTTCTCAGTCACAGAAATGGAAGTGCTCCCAGATGGAGCTGGGCTGAGAGGCACTGAAGGGGTAAGGGTGTCAGGGCACAATCAGTGTCTCTTAAAACGGACTCGTTCATCTCCCTGGCCTCTGCCTCTTTCTAAGACAAATTAACAGTGAGAGCCAAATGGTCACATGGAATTCTATTGAGCAGGTGCATTTGACGGTGACATTTTGATTCCA
This sequence comes from Panthera uncia, assembly GCF_023721935.1. Taxonomy (NCBI): domain Eukaryota; kingdom Metazoa; phylum Chordata; class Mammalia; order Carnivora; family Felidae; genus Panthera; species Panthera uncia. The sequence continues at coordinate 21,033,576 of NW_026057589.1, forward strand.
GAATTTGTCATGCTTTGCTCTCACTGACTTCTTCACCCTGTAAGAAGAAGGAATTTGGTTCATGGGAGCCCGACATAGACTCAGTTCAATCCCCAAACTCAGGGCCAGTCCATTCCGGAAGATAAGTCCCTCAGAGCCTAGTGACTGCCTCTTTTATTGTGTATAATTTCCTCCATGACACAGCCCCCGTGGATGATGACTGTATCGGGATCGGGCTCCTGGGGTGGGAGGCATTGGCCCTCAGGCATAGGTGTTCAGGATGCTAGGAGTTCACACCTGTGTCAGGGTCACACCTACATCACCCGCAGTGCTGTGTTAACACGTCATCAGGATTCTGCACTGTCTCTGACTGCAGTGGTTGTCAAAGCAGCCAGAAATGCGGGCTCGGTGACGAGCAGACTCAGACGGGGTTGAGTGGCCAAGTTCCTGCAAGGCTCCACCAAAGTCATCTGAAGGTCACAGCCAGCGGCCGTGTAGACCAGCTTAATTTGGGGTTGGCAGCCCCACCTATCCTCCAAAATTCTGTGGGTTGGCGAATGCGTTGTGATATATCTTACATGCCATGCCCAGAGCACAGAAGAACTTGTCTCTTTTGCATGCCCAGCCATGGAGCTTGAGCCTTCTCTAGCTCTTTGTAGCAATTAAATATTGTTTAGAGCAGGGAGAGAATGAGATTCACGGTTTTAAAGTATTTTTTCAATAAATTGAGTTTGTTCTCGTAAGGCTATTGTTGGGTCTGAGAGCCCAGAGTAACAGAGTCCTTCCTCTCAATTATTCACAGTGGGCTCTGCTCTGGGCACAGTTATCGAACACCTGTCTGAGCAAGTAATTCTTTGTGGCTCTTCCGCAATTATGTATACCCCATTGTCTCTGCTCTCAAGTAGCTTGGGGTCTCCTGGGAGTGGTAAGAAATCCAACCCAGCAAACACCAGAGTTTTCATAAAAGCCACCGGTGCTGAGGGCCAAGCGAGTGGTCCAGGCATAAATGCTGTAGAGGCTCAAGAGGGGAAGAGATCCAGGGACTAAGGTGGTCCAGGAAAGCTGGAAGGAGGGGACGGGATTTGAATGGACCATGACAGCTAAGCAGAATAAGGATAAGCTGATGGGGACGGGAGATGGATGATTTTAGGCACATCTGGGAACAGTGGGGAGACTCATTTTGCCTGAGTAGAGGGTTAATGGTAGGAGGAAATGGTAGGAGGAGGACAAATGTACACACACACACACACACACACACACACACACACACATATGCAGGCATTGTGGAAAGCCCCCAGGAACCCTGTAGCCATAAGCCCACTAGGGAGTGAGGTACTAACCCAGGGAAGAAAGACAAGGACTTGGAATGGGGGTGGGGGAGGGGGGACCACCATGAGTGGGACAAGCGGTCTCTAGTCCCAGCTCTGCCACTTTCTGATTACGTGAGGCTGCGCTGGCCGCATGGTCTCTCTGAGCCTCAACTTTCTCATCCTGGAACCCATAGCAACGTTCCTTTCCCCAAACAACGGTGCTTCAGATTACATGAAATGTCAAGTGTACAATGCCTGATACAGTGCCCAACCAGAGTAGGTGGTCATCATCGCTGCTAGGGTGATGATGGTGTGGCAGCGATGTCCCGGGCCAGGCCACAGCAGCTTTCACAGACCAGCCATTCCCGTCTTCCCAGCTCTGCAGCCAGTGACGTCATGCTGCACAACTTGAAATCGGCCAGAGTGGAAGCATTTACACCATGGCAATGGACAAACACGACTAATCTGGGCTTTTTATTCCCCCCTCCAGAGAACTGCACATTAAACCTTTAGCAGTATACTTCTGGTAGTAGAAAAGGAAAATAAGAGTGGGATGTAAATGTTACCACGGTGGGAAGCTTAAAACAGCAAGCCCGAACAGATGGGCTCGTGTGTCCCAGCGTCCCACACCCTTGTAGGGCATGTGTTTTTATTTTGTTCTTCGTCTGGCGGGAGTCATAGCCTCCTGTTCAGATTCTCTGGCCTTCCTTCCAAAGCGGAGCTATCTGGAGACTGCAGGAGGCAGGGAGGTGGACGGTTCAGCATCATCTTAGTGAAAATGTTTACTAGTAAAAAGTTTGGTGTTAACGTAGCCGCTTAAGATTTCTCCCAGCTTTTATCCGGCAGCCACAGATTAAATTGTCGGCTTGATTTTACTATGCAGTGGCTTCAGTGAGGAAGGCCAAGTTCCTAAATCATGTGCATGACAGGTGCCATATTTCTGAGCCCAGAGCCAAGCTGTGACCTTCCAGTTTCACAGTAACTAGAGCTGGGTGACGTGCATAATAAAGGGAGTACATAGAGCATTTTAAAAATACGGAATGAAGCCGAAATCAGATAGAGGTATCAGTCTGAAACGGGTTATCAGCACCAAGGTGATCAATCTCCACCTGTCTTATGACGCAGATGTGAAAAGTACCGTGACTTGCGCGGGCAAAAGGATTCGAAGTGTTTGGGCTTGAGGACCCACCCCATGCCAAGGTTCGTGCTCTACAAAGAAGTCAACCTTTAGAGCCACCCTATGAGTAAGGGTTTAGTGTCCCCATTTTATACATAGGGAAGCAGAAGCTCAAAAAGTTAGTACTTCTCCCAATGACCCACAGATACTAAATGGCTGAGTCAGGACTTGAACACCATCCATCTGACTGGCCTCTACTCTGTCCATTATCCCCATGCTGCTTCCCAGTGGGAGGCTCCTCCCTGACTCATCCGCTCACCATGGTTTCCTCTGCCTAAAATGCTCTCCCCACCCTCTTTACACTTGACTGTCTCCTTTTCACTTAAGTTTTCTCTGTCATCTCCTCTGAGAGGGCTTTTCCTTGGTCACCTTCACTAAAAAACCTCTCCAACCCTGCCTACCCTTCAGAAGTCACTCCCAATACTGATGCCCCATGTGATGGCTTTCAGAGCACATAGCACCCTCTGAAGTTGTTGCATTGTCTGTTTATATGTTGCTTATGATTCTAGAACATAAGCTCTGTCATATATGCAGCATACAGAAGAATGCCTGACACATAGTAGCCATATAATGAAAGAATGGAGAGATGGAGGGAGGGAGGGAGGGACGGATGAATGGAAGGAAAGAAGGAAGGAGAGATGAAAGAATGGAGAGATGGAGGGAGGGAGGGAGGGAGGGATGAAAGGAAGGAAGGAAGGAAGGAAGGAAGGAAGGAAGGGAAGAAGGAAGGAAGGAAGGAAGGAAGGAAGGACACATGGATACATGGATACATGGATGTATGGATGGATACATGGATAAATAGATGGATTCATGGATGGATGCATGGATGGAAAGATACATGGATGGATGGATGGATGCATGGATGGATGGATGGAAAGATACATGGATGGATGGATGGATGCATGGATGGATGGATGGATGCATGGATGGATGGATACATGGAAGAAAGAAGAAAGAAAAAGAAAGAAAGAAAGAAAGAAAGAAAGAAAGAAAGAAAGAAAGAAAGGATACATGGATAGAAAGGTGGGTGGATGGATACTTGGATAGATGGATGGATGAATGGGTAGAAGAATGGATTGGTAGATGAAATTGGACAAACTCAAATTGGCCATGGGAGGTTCCTTCCTAGTTCAAGACTCCCGTGACTATATTAGAGCCCACCTCCTATAATCCTCCTGAAGGAGTCCAGGGACCTCTCCTACAGACATGATGTCTTTGCCTTCCCCTCCCCTATCAACCTGAGCAGTGCCAGCCTCCCCAGAGGAACAAGATGAATGATGAACAGAGATCAGCAGGGACAGGAGCCACTGGTGGAAAACAGGCTATGTTGTAAACAGGGCAACTCAGAGAGGGGGTCTGGCTGGGAGCTGCTGTCCTGGAATGCATAGGCATACCCCTCCGTACCTCCCATCCCTCTTCCCAGCTCTAGTAGGAATCATCCTATCCCTGGGACTCCTTTCTGCATGCCCTCACTCCCTGAACAAGTGTGACTTAGCCCTAAGCCACAGACACTGGGGGTATACAGTCATTAAGACATAAAGGGCCTCTATCATTTGGGCTCACCCAGTCTAAAAGAAAAGGTAGCTGTGTGAGCATTTGCAGCATCAGAGCTATAATGGTGTGTGCCATTCAAGGTACAAAACAAGACAGTGTGACAAGGACAGAGAAGCACATCTGTGTCTGCCCGTAAGCGGCACAGTAGGAAGGCATGGCCAAGCTGAGACTTGAAGGTATGTTCAGGCCCAGCACATAGCATAGGCAAGGGCCCAGAGGCTAGATGTGTTCAATAAACCCATGGACAGGACCGTGAAAGGACTTGTCTAATGTGCTATAGAATTTGAGCCTTGATCTGTAGACAATGGGGACACCTGAAGGGCTGAACCCAGAAGGATGTTACGTTAGAGCTGAATTTTTTATAAGAAGCCCATTCCAACTGGAGGAAAAGAAAGAAGAGGCTGGGACTAGCACAGCAGCTTAGAGAATTCAAAGACGCACAGCAGAGTGAAAAAACAAGAAGATAGAATCCAAGCGATTCACGGATGCACTGGACATGGAGGGTGAAAGGGAGGATTCCTGTCTATCCCCCAGTTCTGAAGAAGGCTCCTGACCTTCTTTCTGGTTTCCCTTTGATCTACAGTCCCCACTGTCTACAGATCAAGACTCCCAATTCTACGGCAGAGTAGACAAGACCTTTCACGGTCCTGTCTCCTGGTTTATTGACAAGATCTAGCCTCCAGGCCTTTGCCTATGCTATGTGCCGGGCCTGAACATCTGTCCCCTGGTCTACCTTTTGGTCACCCTTTGTCTGACTGCCTGGGTCTTATGGCTGCTTGAAGGAAATGGCTGGAGCCTCAGGCTGCATCGAAGCCCAAATTCCTGTTCCCAGACCAACTGCATCACAACCCTGCAGCAGGTGTTAAAATCACAGAGGCTTAGGCCCCACATGGGACCTACCAAATCAAGAACTCCAGCATCAGGGCGTGGGAATCTGTGCCTTTGAACTCCACAGTGATTCTGGGGCCAGTACTAGGGAGCAAACAGTGTGGGAAACACGAATTCAGTGTTTTCCACTAATATTCGAGGGAGGGGAGTGTTGGGAACCAAGTCATGTGTCTGTCTCCACCCTCCCCCTCCCCACCGCCACCCAGGCTGGCACAGTGCCTCCACAGACCAGGTAGGGACTCAGCACACGGCTCATCATCCCGCTTGCCCTTGTGCTGGGTACTGGCTGTACCTTGCCCACCTTTTCACATGTGAGTGCAAGATTGTCACGGGGCACAGCATTGTAACATGTCCTGGGCACAGCCTGGCTGGCGATGTGTGAAATCTAGACCAAGAAGTCGACCCAGAGTGTTCTAAAGCAAAGGCAGTAGTTTCCCCGCCCAGCATCGTCAGGAAATGAAATGTCTACAAAACAACAAAGCAGTGGGCCAAACAGTCAAGTTTGGGAACAGCTCTAACGACTAATTTCTAATGAGAGTTTCAAAACACTAATTTTCCAGAGCAGAAAATCAAGTTGTGCTCATTTATAACCCGTCGCCTGCAATGAATCGGAGGATATTTCTTTCCGTGTTGTCAGTTAACTTTCTGAGCCTGTCAGAATACAAAGTAGGGTGGCTGGCCCATAAATCAGCTCTTTGGGAGCTGATAAATGGTTATTGTACAAATCCTGCATTTGCATGGGATCTGGGGACATAAATCTACTTCTCATGATCTTACTTGAAAAAAAAAAATTATCCCCCTGAAGTCAGAGTGAGCAATTTATACCCCAGCTGTTTATTTTTCTCACCTTTAATGGCTGCCTTCCTACTTTCTGCTCTCACGCTACACTGTAAACTGTCGCATGTCACGTAGGAAAAAAAACTGCCGGGACTTTGGCTTGAATCTGCCCACCAGGAATAATTTTATAACTTTCCGCTCATCCATGAATAACGATCACTCTGGTAAATGCTGTCATAATTTACTAGCGTTGGAAGGGACCTTAGAGAACATTTAACACTCCCTTCCTTTTGTGGATAGGGTAGCTGAGGGCCAGAAGTGAGAGTAATGGCACAGGCCAAGTCTGGGACAGGACCAGAGTTCTGTTTGGGCTGGGGGGAGGCAAGGACCCTCACAGCATATGGAAACACCTGCCACCCTCATGTAAGAGTCAGTGAACATTCATTCAAAGACCTTGCCTGGGTTGATAGGAAAGGCCCCGCCCAGAGCAAAGTGCTTGCTCGCTCATTCATTCATTATGCTTTCTGTCATTCATTCCTTCATTCATTTACCTTGGCTCATTCTGCTCCCATCTCTACAACCATGAATGAAGACCCCTTAGAGGTGACTCAGAGAGTCCATACATGCCTAGCAGGCAAAAAGGAAAGACCATCCAAAGGCCTCTGTCATGTTTTTGCACTCTGCAATTCTACTGAGTTCTACTGCTCTAGGCTATTCTGAAGACCACCATGGGAAGGGTGTTTGGCTTTGGTTTGTTTTGGCTTTGCTCTAATAACCTTGAAAACCACGGTGAACTCACTTCCTTGAAGGTATTTTTCTTCTAACAGCTTTTTTGAGACATAATTGATATCCCACGCAATCCACCCATTTTTAAACTATACAATTCAGTGGTTTTTAGTGGATTCACAGACTTGTACAACTGCCACCGCCATCAGTTTTATGACATTTTCTCCCCTGACCCCCTGGAAAGAAACCCCACTCTACTTAGCCACAGCCTTAGCGCCCCCATCCCCTGCCATAGGTAACCACTCACGGACTTTGTCTCTGGATTTGCCTCGTGTGGACTCTACATATGAATGGAATCTTAGACCCTTAGGTCCTTGGACCCTTAGTAAGAGGACAGTGGACGTTGCTTAGTGTCTCGAGAAAAGACACATGTATCGTTCTTTTCTTTTTCCTCAACTGTGTGGAAACTTTCAAATGTACAGAAATGTTGAGAGAATTTTCCAGCAAACTCCTGTGCACTCATCACCTGGACTTGAACATTTTATTCTACCTACTTTTCCACAAACCACCTCATCTACCCCATGGATCACTGCCTTAGTGGGTTCTCAAGGGAGCAACTTGCACTCTTCCCAAATCAAAAGGAAAAAATACTCAATTTTGCAAAACAAAATGTCAACGTAGGGGATTTTCAAAGCCAAGACTGTTAGTCAGTTGACGTTAGGGGTTCTGAAACACAAAACTGTGTTCAAATGGTGAAGGAGGCTTGAAAGAGCTATCCAAGAAAGCGTGTGTTCTACACACGAGGACAGAGGACTGACCGGGTGTGGGAATGACGAGTCCCTTGAAGGGACCCGCTGACACCCTAGCTCAACTGTCCAAGCAGAGAGAGCCAGGGAGAGAAACGAGTGGTTTCGGGGGATGGCGACCTCCTCCTGTCTCTGCTCATTTGCCCATTGTTGAGGGTTTCAAAGATTTAAGGGTCACCCTTGATTCATGCATTTCCCGGGAAGAATCGGATGCCTCCAGGAAGGTGCTTTCCTTCTGTCTCTTGTGCAGCGAAAACTTCATTGAAACGAGGCTGTCTCCAGAGCCATGGCCCCTCCCAGGAGTAGGACCCCAGCACACAGCATCATGTGCTCAGATGCCGTGGGCGGTGGTCTGGGCGGGCAGGAGCCAGCGTGGTGCGACAGTAGAGAAATCCAGACACTCTCCCTCCAGAACCCATCCTTGACCTTGGGGTTTAAGCCCTTGGTGCACACAAGGGACCTGGGGCAACGTGGCCCCACAAGCCTGCGTGCCAGAGTGGTGATGTGACTCTAGGAGGGTTGGATGACACTGGCTGTGTAAGTGTGTGTGTGCACGTGTGTGTGTTGTGAGGACACATTTAATTTGAGTCCCTGTGAAGCAAGGAGGAAAGGTCTTGGCCAGCGGCTCAATAGCTCCTGCCAATATGTGCAAAGTAATTCTTTTAAATGAGTGAACTAGCCTTGATATACTATAAACTTGATAAACTGTATTAAGGCGCTGTTGAAACGGGAATTCAAAACGTTCATCTTAGTAATTTACTCATCAGTCACCGTGTTTACCAAATGCCAGAGGACCCCTGGGGAGAAGAGAACACAAATTAAAATAAGACACGTCTCCTGGCCCTCAGAGAACTCTGTCCGGCAGGGGGGAAACACACAATTATGACATGTATATACAATTATGACATTGTGTATACATTTGTATATTAGATTGGACAGTATGAATTGTTCATGTTTGACAGGTTTTGACTATGAAAATGGCAACTTTGCGATTCAACCTAATAGTTATATAGTGGTATGTTAGTAACAAAATACCACAGACCAGGAGTTCAACGATGGAAATTTACTTCTCACAGCTCTGGAAGCTGGAAGGCCATGATCGAGGTCTGGCCAATTCCGTTTCTGGTGAGAGCGCTTTTCCTGGCTTGCCTTACGGCCCTCTTCTCACTGTGTCCTCACGAGGCCTTTCCTCTGGGTGCACAAGCGGAAAGAAAGGTCTCTTCTTATCAGGACACTAATCCTATCAGAACAAAGCCCCACCCTGGTGACATCATTTAACTTTTATTACTTCCTTCGAGGCCTCATCTCCAAACACAGCCACGCTGGGTGGTTAGGGCTTGAACAGAAGTGTTGGGGCGCCTGGGTGGCTCAGTCGGTTAAGCATCCGACTTCAGCTCAAGTCATGATCTTGCGGTTCGTGGGTTCAAGCCCCGCGTCGGGATCTGTGCTGACAGCTCAGAGTCTGGAACCTGCTTCGGATTCTGTCTCCCTTGCTCTCTGCCCCTCCCCCACTTGCTTGTGCACTCTCTCTCTCTCTCTTTCTATAAATAAATAAATAAATAAATAAATAAATAAATAAATAAAATGTGAAGGTGAGAGGCAAAAAACATTCAATCCATAACAAGTACCTAATGAACACCTTATGTGTGTGTGTATCCCCCATATACAGGGTTATGTGCCATATATAATGTGTGTTTATTTTTGGACATACCTATACACACCCATGCTACGACAGCAAGGTTGCACGGAGGACAGAAACACTGACTTTGCCAGGACAGAAATGGAGATGTGCAGCTGTAAAGGAAGACATGTTTATATTACTAGTTTTTTATTGGAGAAAAAAAAAAAAAAACAACCTTGTTGTAAAAGGACTACAGGTAGAAATTTTAGAAATTCTGATAATCAAAAATAGAAATGCTACAAATCCCACTAGCCAGACGTGGACCCAACTACTCTTTTTTTTTTTTTTTAAGTTGTATTTATTTATAATGAGAGGGTCGAGCGGGGGAGGGGCAGAGAGACAGAATCCTAAGCAGGCTCTTCAGAGCCTGATACGGGGCTCAAACTCACGAACTGCAAGATCTTGACCTGAGCCAAAGTCAAGAGTTGGCCGTTTCACCGACTGAGCCACTAGGCACCCCAGACACAACCACTCTTAAGGCCAAGGTCAGCCAGCGAGGCATCCCATTTAAGAATGTAGATGTTCGGCCTGGAGGCCTCCAGCACTTACCAGCTGTGTGACCTGAAGCAGGTTACTTAGCCTCTCTGTGCCTCAGGGTCCTCACCTGTACGGTGGGTCAGTAACACCAACATCATGAGGCTATTGTCAGAGTTAAAGGAGCTAAACCTTGTAAAACGCTCAGGACGTTTCTGGCACAAGTAAGTGCTCAGTAAATACCAACCTCTGTTTTACTGTCGGTCTCTTCATCACTGGTATGATTCTGAACACAGATGCCACCGACAATATTCCTTTCCGGGGTGTTTTTTTCAGCCGGGTTGGCAGACGGGCTTGGGATTACGCACCACGTCCTGGAATAAGAAGGGCTCGTGTGCCCCATATTTGCCTGGGGTCTTCTCGGTTGCACACGTGTTCCCATGCAGTAGAGAGATGGGGTTTTTCGCTGTCGTCTCCACATGCCTAGTCATCTTGCCGTGCACATCATGGCCATCATTGTTTTCATTTTCTGCATACCATTTCATTTTCTGGGCCACTAATCACTTTCAGCAGTTTCTTGGTATTCTTTAAACTTCTTCTATAACAAACCGTGATGGAGGAAACATTCTTGTAGCTAAATGTTTCTGACAAATAAGTCTGAGTAATGCTTTATTCTGAGACCCTTTTTCAGACCCTTTCATGCTGTGAATCTGCTTAGTCAAGGTTCTGAGAAGTTCTGCAGAGGAGGGATAGCTTCGACTTTATTAGATGAGATGTATTCTCATCTTTATAAAATTGCTCCCTTTAGCTCTTTCTTTGGGCTAAGTTATTTTTAAAGTTTTTTTGTTTATTTTGAGAAAGAGAGAGTGCTAAAGGGGCAGAGAGAGAGGGAGAGAGAGAGAATCACAAGCAGGCTCTGCACCATCAGCGCAGAGCCCGACACGGGGCTCGAACTTATGAACCAAGAGATCATGACTTGGGCCGAAATCGAGAGTCAGACACTTACCGACTGAGACACCCAGGCGCCCCTGGGCTAAGTTGTTTTTTAAAAGGTTTACTCTGGATCAAAGAATATGTCCAGTCTTATGGGCTTTCATTTATCGCCTTCTAGAATGTTGTTTTAGGAACTAACAAACTTGGAAGACACCTCCACCTACTGGGCTAAACCAAGACTTCATTTTAATCACAATTACATGAAAAGTTCACAATGCTGAGAGCATACATGCAGGTCTTATTAAAATGCAAACAGTCAAGACCAGTGCAAAGAATTACCTGGTTCTTTTTGAGTCTTCTGGGAACCACTTTAGAGGAGGTCGGTTCATCTAGAAAATATAAATGTTCCTCTTTCTAGATTTCAGACAGGGAAACACGTAAAATGCGTGAAAATCTCGTATATGGACTATCTCAGGGGATCGTAATTGATGTAAATCCTGCATGACAAGTAGCAGTCAGGAGATGTCTACTGTAAATACTGCCTTTCATATAAAACAACAAGGCTCACAGTGAATGTTCTGTGTGGCCTGACTTCTCTTCTTAGATTTCACCTCAACTCAACCCTACGGCTTACTTATTTATCCAGTAAATGCTCGCTCAAAGTCTACCGTTGGCTGGGCTGTAACTGGGCCCCGAGGACAGCAGCGAGAGGACTTTGTCCTCTTGAGAGTTTACGTGCCAGTGGGGAGACAGGTGATGTTCCTTCTCTTGATGGATGACCACATCATCAGGACACTTGCAGAGAGAGCCGTATGTGCCAACCGGAAATCGCACAGCACGGTGGGATGCGGAGGAGTGTCAGATGGTAAATGCCTTTGGGGAAGCATCAGGAGAGCAGGGAACTTCCTGTCTTGTTCACTGCAGGCCCCCCAGGCCCTAACAGAGCATGGGGCACAAAGCACATGTTCAAAACATGCCTACGTGGGCGCCTGGGGGGCTCAGTCGGGTAAGCTTCCACCTCTTGGTTTCAGCTCAGGTCATGATCTCATGGCTCGTGAGACTGAGCCCCGCATCGGGCTCCACGCCGGGCATGGAATCTGCTTAAGATTCTCTCTCCCTCTCACTCCCGGTCTCTCTGCCCCTCTCCTGCCTGCGCTTGCTCTCTCAAAATAAAAATTATATATATGGAGCGAATGTACGAAATCAAACCCCAGGGCTGAGAATATGTGGTTCCAAGGACTCCGTGTGGGAGATAACCTGCCAGAGTAGCCCACAGAATCACTTGTTTGGGGAACGGCCCCCCTCGACTAGGAGCCGTGTCCAGGAGATTGGACTGGGTTCCCAGGGGACGTCCCTCCCTATGAAGCCCGGACTCTGCGGGTTCCCGCGAACCCCGGGGCCCTCACCTAACCTGGCCTTCAGAAGGAGCAGCGTCTGCCGGTCGCTTGCTGCTTGGGCTTCGCCAGGGGGAGAGGGCCCGTCACCTGAGCCGGGCACGGCTGCCCGTGAGAACCTCCTCCGCGGCAGCTCACCGGTCTGTGTTCACTGACCTTCAAGTTATCACGCAAGGCTCAGCCATCCATCTCACTGCAGTCCCTGCGGCAGCTGGCCTCATTTATCGACTTCTCAAAAACACCGATACCTCCGCTTAGCTTGGTCTGAGCTGAGCTCAAAGACTCGGGCGCGGGAGCAAAGGCCGTGGCATGTGAATGAATCACCCAATAAAAAGAAGTTCCAAGAGCAAACGCAGTGGGCTTGATTAACTGTCGCACGCAGGTCTTCTGACATCCCCATGGCTCTCCCCCTGAGCGTGGTTGTTGCTTCAGGACAGCCCATCCGGAGAAACTGCGCCCCTGGCCCAGATGCCCCGATGCCATCGGCTTCAGGGCACCAAAGCTGACCTTGAGCTGCAGGCTGAACAGCCCTGAGAGCTGAGCAGCGAGGCCGCCGGTCCCCCGATCTGGGCCGCGCGCTGTCCGTCCCAAACTCTGGAACACCCTATTTTACTTGATCTTATTTGGCTTTTGTAAGAAAGTATTCTTAAAGTCTGGTAATCAGCTGACCAAATGAGAAGGGCAGGTGATGGCCTCAGGAGTCAGAGGATGTCGGGAGAAGAGAATCCACATGCATGTGGGGCAAGGAGGAAGGCCAAGCCTGTGTCCTGGAAATCAGAGAAAGGGAGGCTGCTTTTCTTGAAATTGGGTCACCCCGTGTCTCCCAGAGTGAGTGTGCAGCAAGGCCAGGCCCCCAGACACGGCTCTCTGCCCCTTCCTTGCGGGTATGATGGCGGCACTCTGGGAGACCCGTTAAAGTGACAATGCTGCTTCCAGTCACCAGCCCGGGGTCCTAGGCCCGGGCCCACCTTCCGCCCAGGCCCAGTAGATGGGCTATCAGGACAAGGGCTGGTCCGGGGACACCAGGGCCCCTCAACCTCCATGGGTGCATGAGGGTAAGCCCTGGGCAACAGGCTGCATGGCTCTGGGGGTGCATGGCAGCTGGGCCCTTGTCAGAGCTAGACTGAAACTCTTTTTTTTTTAACGTTTTTTATTTATTTTTGAGACAGAAAGAGACAGAGCATGAGTGGGGGAGGGTCAGAGAGAGAGAGAGGGAGACACAGAATCCGAAACAGGCTCCAGGCTCTGCACTGTCAGCACAGAGCCCGACGCGGGGCTGGAACTCACGGACCGCGAGATCATGACCTGAGCCGAAGTCAGATGCTTAACTGACTGAGCCACCCAGGCGCCCCTAGACTGAAACTCTTAAATAATTACACGGATGCCACGTGGACCCTCCGTATTGAGGCCCTAGTAGTGTTAAGGATGGGTTGGTGGGCACATCCCTATCACACAGCCTAAACGTCACCTGATGGGGTGTTAAGGTGAGAACCTCCTTTTAATAAGCCTGAGTGAGAGAGCAGAAGCCTGTCACCATATTAAAAATGCACAAAGACAGAAGGTACTGACGGGGGGCAAAGGGGAGGCTGGGATAAAGAACCAGGCCTTAGGGTTTAACTATTTACAAACCTGTGAAGTTTCTCCAGGAAGAAGTGGCAGATTCTCTGGAGGTGGATTTAGCAGGTGTTTTTTGTTTGTTTGTTTGTTTTGTTTTTTTTTTTACTCCTGAGAATGATTTTTGGCATGTGGTGAGACAAGGTCCTGACCATCCCAGCTGGGGGCATGTGGGCAGAGATCAGCACGGGGCTCAGAACCCCCAGATTCCTGCCCCCACCACACCTTTGTCCAGCTCACGTGCTCCGAATCACAAGTCCTTGGGGAACAGGGACCACCCACAACCCTTATCTAAAGAAGCTGGGTAAGGGGGAAGCTGGGCGACTCCGTCGGTTGAGCGTCTGACTCTTGGTTTTGGCTCAGGTCATGATCCCAGGGTCATGGGATCGAGCTCCGCATTGGGCTTGGAGCTTAAGATTCTCTCTTTCTCTTCCTCTGCCCCTCTTCTCTGCTCCCTTGCTCTCTGTCTCTCTCTCTCTCTCTCTCTCAAATAAAATAAAAAATTTAAAAATAAATAAGCCCGGGACTAGAAGAGGGCCACTGCCAATGAATTGATTTAAAGTGGGGACCAGGGTCAACTGACGAATGGATAAAGAAGATGTGGTTTATATATACAATGGAATACTACTTGGCAATGAGAAAGAATGAAATCTGGCCATTTGTAGCAACGTGGATGGAACTGGAGAGTGTTATGCTAAGTGAAATAAGTCATACAGAGAAAGACGGATACCATATGCTTTCACTCTTATGTGGATCCTGAGAAACTCAACAGAAGACCAGGTGGGAGGGGGAGGAGGGGAAATTACAGAGAGGGAAGTAGGCAAACCATAAGAGACTTTAAAGTACTGAAAACAAGCTGAAGGTTGATAGGGAGGTGGGGGGGGAGGGGAAAGTGGGTGATAGTCATTGAAGAAGTCACCTATTGGGGTGAGCACTGGGTGTTGTATGGAAACCAGTTTGACAATAAATTTCATCCAAAAAAATTTAAAAAATAATAATAAAGTAGAGACCGGAAGGCCTGGGTGGCTCCATTGGTCGAGCGTCTGACTTCGGCTCAGGTCATGATCTCGCGGTTCATGAGTTCAAGCCCTGCGTTGAGCTCTGTGCTGACAGCTCAGAGCCTGGAGCCTGCTTCAGATTCTGTGTGTGTGTGTCTCTCTCTTTATCTGCCCCTCCCCCACTCTCTCTCTCTGTCTCTCTCTGTCTCTCAAAAATAAACATTAAAAAAAAATTTTTAAGTGAGGACCAAAATCCATTGCAAAACTAAAAAAAACAAAATTCAATTAAGATCTTATTTGGGGAAAGAATTGGTGCAAATAAGTTTGTTTCTACGTTCGTTTTCACTGCCGTCAACTATTCTCGGTGTGAACACTGCTGAACCGTCGCTCTGCCTTTGAAGTAACTTTTCTAACATCCCACAACAGTACACGCTACACTCCACATTCAGCTTGTGTGGTGCATTTATGAAGGGGGGGTCCTTCCAAGCCGTTCAAGGTCTCCATTCCACGAGGCCCCTATAAACTGAATCTCCTTTCTCTTCCTCTGTTGACCGGCTTCTCTCTCTACTTCACCTTTCTTTGCTTATCCTGGGTTTGTTGGGGTCCCTACACAGTCCAACATGGGTTGATGCCTCCTCGTGGCCCCTGAATCTTTTGTGAGATGACCATGTGTCCCCCATGCGGGACTCATGTAGTGTTTGGATGTTTCCGGTCACTGATACTGACGTGCTAAGTCTGCTGACCGCAGTTAAGCCGGGTGGGATGTTACAGACAGTGACAGACGTGGCCAGGAGTCCCCTCGTGACGCTGCCCGTGGGACCCTCAGATGATGAACAACCCGCGCAAGCCTTGTGTACATTTGCACTCTCGGACCCAGGGACACAGACAAATCATCACTGTAATGAGCAAAGAAGTGTAAATATCCTTACACCAAGGAAAGGTTACATCCTACCAGCTTGCACCAAGCTCTCAAGTCATTCTGTTCATTTCTGAGCGCGGTTTCTAGTGCTTGGGAAAAGCCCCCTGACATGGACGCACAGAGGCGGGAAATTTGACGTGGCCCTGACCATGCATGTAGAAGGAGCCAGGCTTGATCGTTAGTGATGAAATTCATGACAGTGATCACGATAAATTAATAATGGAAGCCATCTTGTGGCTGCATTTTTAAAGCATCCGTTTAATATTTTTACCAACATTGGAGCTGTTAACTCGTGTTTTCATCTAGAGTTGACCAGCGGGTCCTTGGATTTCAGAAATCCTGAGTTTCTGAGGTCCCAGTTTGTTAAATGAAGGCACATATTTCGTTACCACATCAGGGTCCCACGTCCCTGACTTTTCCAACATTGTTAAATCCCTGGCTTCCCAGGTTGACTCTGGTTTGCTCTATTGCTCTGTATTTCCCTGCCATCAGTTTGGCTCGAGGCAGTAACGCAAGGCACCTTGAAAACAATCCATAAACAGCCAGCAGCAGTCGGAGGACTTCGTGCCTTTTTTCAGCAATGGGGATGAAGCCCCAACTAGAAAGAGCCCGGTCACAGCAACGTCCTGTCGCAGGCCCTAAAGGTCCCATCACAGCCGCTGTAAATTACAGCGAAGGATCAGTGGCCTCAGACCAGAGCACGACCTTTGCTGGGAGAAACTGAGTGGACGGACCTGTCTCTCCCAGAACAGGTGGTGAGGGCGTATCAGAGACGAAGGACGTGATGACCAGCAAGCTGCTAGCTCCCGGGGGGGTGGGAGGGGGGCGTCACAACCGAGGAGCAGGTCGGGAGTGGGCAGGAAAGGGGTCCCCTGCAGGCGCACCCCCGATTGGTGAGCAATCACCTGCACACTCAGTAGTGCTTTTGTTCGCGGCGGCCGGCCCCTCTCTCCCCAACTAGTGAAAGAAGAAAGTGCCCGAGTGTGCCTGTTGATTAGATTACGTCACAGACACACCTCAGCTCCTGCAGATCTCCCCGTCACAGCTGAGACGTTTGTCCCCCCTGCGGGTCTTACTTTAACTTAGCGGTTGTCAGTATGAGCCTCCCAATCAAAGATCAGTTTAAGCCCATACTAGTTGAGAATTTCTAGTGATGAATGTATTATACTCACCCACAGGTGCTCTATTATGATAATAAGCCTTTCTTGAATGTGTATGATTTTTTTTATAAACAGGATTTTAAGAAAGGGTTATGTCAATTTAAGTGTGTGTGTGTGTGTGTGTGTGTGTGTGTGTGTGTGTGTGTGTG
>NW_026057589.1:21050124-21147576 GCF_023721935.1 Panthera uncia
GTGTGTGTGTGTGTGTGTGTGTGTGTGTGTGTGTGTGTGTGTGTGGGATTTTTCTTAGGAAATGCTACCATCCTGGAGTTGCAAGCTCACGGAGCTCCGAGCCCCCCCTTCCCCCCACCTACCCCACTGGAGGGAAAGCCCAACCACAGGACACAGCCCGGGGCACAGCTCTGTGTTTGATCATGATTCACAGAACGGTGGCTCTCAAGCTTTGGTGAGCCAGAACCAGCTGGAGGGCTTGGTAAAAATGAGAAGGCCCTCTCATACCCAACAAGCCCAGTAACTCTGCTATATGCCAAGACTGGAGAGCCAATGGCATAGGAAATTCCCGACCCCCCATGGGCTATTTCCAAGGCCAACAAAACATAGCAACTGTGTTCAGGAGACAGAGAGATCTGCACTGGAGCCACCATTCTGCCATTTAAAAGCCACACGAGGGGCCACCTGGCTGGTGGAGGGCTACCTGGCTGGCTCAGTGAGTCGAGCTTGTGACTCTTGATCTCGAGGTGGTGAGTTTGAACCCCATGGTGGGCATGGAGGCTACTTAAAAAGAAAGAATGAATGAATGAATAATTTTTCGAAAGAGCCACATGATATGAGCGAGCTGCTGGCCCACTCTGAGCCTTTGTTTCCTCATCCGTAAAATGGGGGTGATAATATCTACCTCCCAGGTCGATGGGCAGTGAATGACGTTCAATCATGTGCATACATCCTGTGGCATCACCTTGTTGATCAACGAACGCGGACTCCCCATTCCAGATACAACAGAAAAGAAACACTGAAGATAGAAAACGCTCATAGCACACAACGCAACGTGTTATGTGAATACTGCCTTCGCCACCCTCCTCACAAGTGTAACGAAATAACCATTTGTGCAATTACTAAGCAAGATCCCCCCCGCCCGCTGGAGTAGAAGTTCCAGAAAAGCAGGGACTCCACCGCTGCGGACTCGAAACCAAGCTTGGTGCCTGGTACTTGAGGCGCTCGGTAAATATTTACTCAGAATGAGTGAGTGAGCAGTGGGGTCACCTTAGAAACGTGCATATGTGCGCGTGTATATGTCTACATAGGCTGGAAGCCTCCGGACCAAAATTTGAATAGTGCTTGTTTCTGAAGGTAGACCAGGGTGGTTTGCACGGTAGTCTTTTTTGCTCGTCTGTATTGCCTGAATTTTCTGCAGTGAATACACGAGACCTAGTCAGTGTGTCCTTAGGTGAACATGAGAGGGGTTGGAGCCACCTATCAACACACGTTCCTTTGTGACGTCCAGCTTCCTTCTATATATATACATGGCCTCTAGAATTAAGAAGGTAGGAGAACTAGAAAGTACATGATTTCTAAAAACGAGTCGCATCTCTTTTGATCTGTCAGTTATCCTGTTCTGAGCACGCACCGTGCAGAAAAGAGTTAACACACAGCAAGCCTGAGTCCGTGGCCTCCAGAAAGGTCTGCTTACTGGGTTGGCTCCCCGCTGGTGCTCGAAAACTTGGATTTCTGGAGGGTTCTCGCCACCCTCAGTGGCAGGAGTGGCTCCCTGTGCCTGAAGTGTCTGTGTAAACAAATATGGCTTAGGCTGAGCAATTGCTGTCCTTCTGGAACCCAGCGATTTTCCTGCAGGGTGCCTGCAGGACCGGCACTGGCCCCCTCCACCAGGAAAACCCTGGACACCGGGTCCCTAGCAAGCATCCCTGGTGGACAGCACCTCACATGTGCTGTCACACCTCGCTGCTGGGGAATTGAGCGTGTTCTGCGTGACTCCCGGGAGAGGGCTCTGGAAGCTGGTACCGAAGGGGTGTCTAGAGCAGCATCTAGGGGGGAGTTTGGCTGTCATGAGAGAGAGATGGTCTGGCGACCTTCTCGAGAGAGAGGTCTGTCCATGGGGAAGGGACGGACAGGCACCTCAGGACAAAATTCCTTTAAAACTCTGGGTCACCCAGGACATGGGGCAGTCAAAGGATGTTGAGGAAGGCTCGTACTCTGATTCATTCGTTCATTCATTCATTCAACCTACACCATGGGTGCCAAGCAATCTTCTAGGTACTAGACACAGAGAGTTGAGTAAGATTGATACAGTCACTACCCCCAAGGAGCTTACACGATATGCTGGGAAGCCAGCCAGGTAAGGACACAGACTTGAGATAGAGCACTTACAGTGGTCTCGCCGGGCACAGAGAGGTCTCAGTGTTTGGGCTGAACCCTCAGCGGTGGTGAGACACGCATGAGGACATCTAAAGCGGCTACATTCCATGAGGCAAATGGAAAATCTTGAGGCTAGAATGAATGTGGTGTTTTCAAGGAACCAGAGGAAGCCCATATGCCTCCAAGCGGTGGGAGGGCAAGGAAATCATTCGGAAATGAGTGTGGGGAGTCAGGGCCTTGGATGTCATGGCCAGGAGTTGGGGTTTTATTCTGTGCCCAATGGGAAGTCATTGGAGGATCCTGAGCAAAGACTCACACGATATGATGCAAAACTGAAAACAGTCCCCCTGGTTGCTCTTTGGAGAACGGATTGTACTAAGTAGAATAAAAGCCAAGAGGTACAGTGCTGTGGTCCAAGCAAACAATGATCCCTAGGGTCTTACCTCTTACTTCCTGTAACAGCCCAGAGATAACGGACTCCCACCAAACCCACTTTGGTCCACTGCAGGGGCAGAAGGTGACCTCCTTGGGTATGGCTGTGCCTTGCCTATTGTCATGGTAGGGGTCAGAATGTCTGGAGAGAACTAACCAAGCCTTGCCCTCGTGCCACCTAAAGATGGCAGCCTCCAAGAGAACATGACGGTCAGAACTGGAATCTGGTATAGCCTCATGCAGGATGACCACGAGATTCCGCCAGGAACTCTAGGATACTGGGGAGAGGGGGGTCCAGGGAAGGGTTGAGAGGTGCCCAGGGCTCCTACCCTGTTCCCAGCTGTTACTGAGCCGTGGACGCCCAATGCCCCATGCCAGGCTGGACAAGCCCTAGCCCTGTCTTCCTTGCCCAGGCCACCCAGTGGGCGGCCCCTCTTGTCCACATCTGCTAGTTGTGGCCTTCTCCCCTTCCTTGTAAAGTTCTTCCTGTTACTGAGACTGATGTCTTTGGCTCTGGTCCCCTGACTGCCCCTGGGCTCTCCACAAGCGCTGAACTGTGATGGGCTTTGGCTGCCTAACTCAACCAGGATTGTCAGATTCGCTGGCCCTTTAGTCTGCTCTGTGTATTTTGGTCGGGAGATTGGAAATACGGCCTTTCCTTTGCACTGACAGCCAGAGCTACGTGAACCATTTCAAAACCACGCACTTCCTTCAGCTGGGAATTCTATTACACTCTAGTTCTGTTTTTAAGGAAAGACGTTGACTTGAATCACCCGAGCAACTATTTCATCTGACACAGGGGGCCCGTTGGGCTGGAGTTAAGTGGGGGGCTGAAGGTATGCCTCCTGCTTCCTTCCTTCCCCGTGGTTTTACAGGCTCTTTGCCTCCTTCAGGACAAATATTCCGTCGGTAGGAATATAAAATGCCTGTGTTCTTCACTTCCTAGCTTTCCTTTTCTAGGCCCTCCCGTCCTTGCCGACCCCTCTTTGGGAGTGAACTACAGCGAGACTCATGTGTAGGTCTAAAAAAACCCACCCTCCCTACGATACATGATACCAGCCAGGATATTTCTGACGGGTCCCCATGAGTGTTTGCTCTGGGCAAGTGCTTCTCTATCGTATATGTACAAAGCCCTGGGGATCCTGGACTGACTTCCTCTGACACCAGCCCCAGCCCAAGTCTCCTTCCCCAAGTGATCCGTGCTACCTGTCTGTAAATAGACACCCAGACCTCTCTGTATACATTCACCTATATTCTAATATGCCCGAGGGTCCAATACATCAGAAAGATACCCAGCTTATTTTTTGCCAAATGGATAACGAGTCAACAGAGTCTATTGAATGATCTAGCTTTTCCAAACAATCTAACATGCCATCTATAGCCAATAGCAAATTTTCAAACGTATATATGGCTATGCGTACATATATGTATATATAAAATGTCTGTCTAGATAGATTGATAGATCTCGATTTAGCAATTATAGATGGTAGATATATATTATAGTCGATATCTGTGTCCACATCTGTATCTGTTTGTCAACCTGTCTACATAACTGGCCCATTTCTGGTGCTCTACTATATGGCATTGGTCCTCTTGGGTATTCCTGTACTAATAGTATATTGCTTTGTAACATTTTTAAGTCTAACACAAAAGGAAGGCCGTGATAACCCGTGTGGTTTTGGTGTCCGTGCTGAACAAATGTAGATCCCTCGTGTCACAGAAAGAACCCAAGAAGCTTACAGAAGAGACTTGCCGAACCTTTTGAGTCTCTCCCTCCTCCCCATTGCTACCAGGGCCCCATGAGGGTCTGAGCCGGGCAACCCGAGCTCTGGAAATCGTTTTCAGGAAATACCGGGCCCTGGCCTCTGGCCTGGCAGTTTCCTTCCCGCTCCGCTGGGGCCCTGCTGACAGTAAGCCTGCTTCCCAGGAGAGGTGCAGGGCCCAAGCATGGTCAGACATGCCCCACCCCATGTCCCCACACGGTCTGATCCTCCTAATTATCCTGCCCCATGTCAGCTGAGGCCGACACCCAGAAAAGGCTAAATCTCCGAAAGCACTCGAGCAGCTCCTGAGAAGCTACATTACAGACTGAAATGAGTCCCGTTTTTAATTTGATTTTTCTTCCCCTGTAACAAGCAAAGTTCACATTACAGATAAATTGCCCGGAAATTCCAATTTAATAAGCCGTATGCGTTTTTCAGGCCTAAAAGCATGGAAAACATCTTGCACGCTGGTGTTTTTATACCAAAAGTTTTATTAAAAAGACAGCTTTGAAAATGTCAGAAATTTACATAGAGCGTCTGGCGAATTGGTCAGAAGGGCTGATCTGACAAAAGGGCCCATCACCCAGGAAGTGGAAAAGCGGCTTGACTGCTGGTCTCGAGCTGCTCACCCCTGTGGGGTGGAAAGCTCTAGGGTTGGGGAAAATCACACCTACCCTCAGGCTCTGGCACGCAGCTCTCAGCTTGCATTGTGCGGGCACAGGGTAACACGACGTTGGGCTCAGTCAGTGGGGTGGCCCCTGTCCTCTGTCCGTGGCTGGGATTCTGAGTAGAAATAGCAAGCTGGCATCGTGGAGACCCGGGACAAGGGCGTGCCTCCCCAAGGTCTCCGATGGGGAGAGACGCCAAACAAAATAAATAATAGAG
Organism: Panthera uncia; assembly: GCF_023721935.1. Taxonomy (NCBI): domain Eukaryota; kingdom Metazoa; phylum Chordata; class Mammalia; order Carnivora; family Felidae; genus Panthera; species Panthera uncia. The sequence continues at coordinate 21,055,344 of NW_026057589.1, forward strand.
GGAGACAAAATTAAAGGCCATGTGACAACACAAGAAAACAGCCGCAGCAATGGATACCTGATTGGTTTTTTAAGGAAGAAAAATCGTGAGTAGCTACCATGTAAAACGCTCAGGCCCTTGCTTTCTCTGGGAGGGTGACGGGGTCAGGCTGACTGCACCCGGGGCCAGCTTCCAAGTTCACGTCTGTAAAGCTTCCCACTGAATAGAACTGCTCCTTATCTAAGAGAAGAAACGGAGCATCAGGAGACCAAGACCACAACTGAGCGAGAAACAAAGAGTATTGTTTCCTTGCCAACATGAAAAGCCTAGATAATTTAATTCATTTTCATTTACCTTCTAAACTCTGACTTGAGTCATCAGGGAATAAAATACGGTCCATTTAAATTTTTGATTATCTCCAATATTGAACTGTCTGAAGTCACTCCTGGATCCACCGTGAACTTGTTACCTGATGGGAACACTTCTCGCCACTTCTTGGCTGTGCTGCTTTGGGCAAGTTGCTAAGCCTCTCTGAACCTTGGTGAGCTTGTCCGCAAAGCAGGGATGATGCCAACTTCATCTGGTTGCTGGGAACCCCAAAACTGAGCCTGGTGCTGACTCTGACGACCTGGGCACAGGGCCGGGCACAGTCAGTATGTGCTAGCATGGCACTTGAACTTCATCCAGACGTCTTGAAGTGGACTTTGGTGAAAGTAGCCGGCCTGCAAGGGCCCCTATTATCTCCAACAGGCTTTCTACTCTATGGTTGTGCCCAGCAAAGACCTAGAAGAGGAAGTGACTAATTCTCACTGGGGAGCTCTTACAGAAGGACCAAAAAGGGACATTTCAGCCTGGTCTTTGAAGACAAGTAGAAGTTTGCAGGTGGAGATGTAAATCGATGTCGAAAAGAGAGACAGATGTTTTTATTTTATCTTTTTATAGTTAATTATGTTAGGCGACAGCACAAGCAGGGGAGGGGCAGAGAGAGAGGGAGACACAGAATCGGAAGCAGGCTCCGGGCTCTAAACCATCAGCACAGAGCCCCACGCGGGGCTCGAACTCACAAACCTCGAGATCATGACCTGAGCCGAAGTCAGATGTTCAACTATAATAAAAATATAATAAAAATTCTACTTAAGGTTTTTTTAAAAACACACAAGCAGGACCGACTGGGTGGCTCAGTCGGTTGAGCGTCCGACTTCGGCTCAGGTCATGATCTCGCGGTTCGTGGGTTCGAGCCCCGCGTCGGGCTCTGTGCTGATGGCTCGGAGCCTGGAGCTGCTTCGGATTCTGTGTCTCCCTCTCTCTCTGCCCCTCTCCTGCTTGCACTCTCTATCTCTCAAAAATAAACATTAAAAATAAAATTAAGTGAAGTGCATAGTAGATTTTAAATGAGAGGAGTTCTGCGAGAACGAAGACATCTACAGGCTGGAGTTTAGTAGAAAAGAAAGTAAGACCATGAAAAGATCTAGAGCATCCAGCATCTCATCAGTTTCCCCGTCTGTGAAATGGGAATAATAATATTATCAGCCTCTCAGGGTTGATGTGAGGCTGAAAGAATAGGTACAGGGCAGTCCTAGAAAAGTGCCTGGTGCATAGTAAACACTCGGTTTATCATGATTAAGTGGGCACTGCACCCCTGAGGTTGTTCTAGAAAGACCAGACCTGATGCCTTGTAGGAAGCATTAGCAAGGCCCACCCCTGGTGTTGCTCAGCAGTCCAGGGTCTGGCTCATCTACTTTTGCAACATAAAAATGTGATTTGATTTGACTGGCGCACACAGAGGTGCTCAGTTCTGTTCACGGGACCCCAAATTCACGAGGGACTGCAGTAAACCAGAGTCCTTCTCTCTAAACTAAAGTGAGACACTATGTTGGAGGGTCTGTCAGTGCCCAGCAGAAGCCCTGGGACGTCCAGAGGCTGGTGCTGAGGCTGCAACAGAGCCTGGGAGCAAGCGGAAGGGTCTCCCTAGCTGGTGGTCACACTGGGACCACGTGTGCGGTGCTGCGTGTCTCCTGGAGGCTGTTCCAGTGATTTCTCATCCCTCAGCTCCCTTCTCGAGGCCCCAGGCTGAGCACCCCTCCTCTCTGTGACCACAGCCTCCCTCGGATAGCAGTCACATTGCCCAGTCCCCGAGATCGCCTCCAAGTCAGGAATGGCAGTCCCCTTCTCCTTGGCCACACACGTGTGGACAGCTCCTTGAGTCTCACCTTCTCATGAAGAAGCGACCCACTACCCTTGGAGTCATCCTCGCTCTGTCCTTGGAGATAACTCGTTCTTAGGCCTCGGCAATTATCTTTTGACCACGCTTTAGCAAGTTAGCTGGGAAACAGCTTAGAGTGGGGGTTCAGAGCCAGGGCTCCGGGTCCGCGTTCCGACTCTATGACCTCGGTAGGTGTGTGCTCTGTTCTTCAGTGTCCTCGTCTGTAAGTGGGGATATCATACCCACTGTCTTAGTTTCCTATAGTCACCGTAACAAATGATCGTAACAAATTGCTATAACAAATCACCACAAAATTGGTGGGGCTAGAAATTGATTCTTCCCCAGTTCTGGAGTCCAAAACACCCGTAGCCGGCCTCACTGGGCCAAAATCAAGCTGGGCCACATTCCCTCTGAAAACACCAGGGAAGGCTCCTTTGCAATACTCCAGTCCCTGCGTCCACGGTCACGGGGACTTTGGCTCTCTTCTCTGTGTCTCACATCTCTCTCTGCTTCCCTCCTAAAAGGACACCTGTGGTTGCAGATAGTCCCAGTGATCCAAAATCACCTCCCCACCTCCAATTCCTCCACTTTATTAGCCCTGCAAGGTTTTTGCCACATAAGGTAACATTCACAGGTCCCCAGGATTAAGATGCGACGTCTTTTCCACTGTGAAGACGAAGACGGCAATTTGCCCCAAACTCTTAATGGTTCAATCAGGTTTTAAACATTCTCAGAACCAAAGCCAGCAGTATAAGGCAGAGATGATTGACTTCAGGCACCTTTGCCTGACTGATGACCCATCAGTTTTCATGTCTCTTCAGGGGAATATATTCCAAAGATTGGTGGGGAATGGCAGGAAAACACAAGCATCTCTCTGGCTCGGGTATCAGAGTGATTGGAGAAATTGCCATGTGTCACTGGGATAGTCCCCCTTTACCCAAGCCCCTTGGTTCAAAGAAATCGGAGTCCTGTTCAGTTAGAATCTCCCTGGTAGGTGGGATTTTCATTTCTTACCTAATGCACATTTGGTTTGAACTTCTTAGAATGAGAATGGGTTACTTTTACAAAACCCTCAAAAAATACTAACATTTTTTAATTCTTTGAAGGTTTCCCATTATCCAGAATCCAAACCCCTTACAACAGTGGTTCAGGGTCTTTATAATCTATCTAAACTCATTTCCTTTCAGTGTCCCCTGGAGAAGGTATGTTCGGACCACAACCATCCACCTTCTGACACCTAAACACTCATTCACTCAGCAGCTGTCTATTGAGTATTGTGTATGTGCTGAGCAATGTTTTCAGAGCTGTTGTCATGACAGCAGACAGATGTCCTTGCTTTTGTGGAGCTTATGCTCTAGTTGTGGTAGGGTCCCCTCCTTATGGGGAGGGGAAAAAAAAAACTCAAGGCAACCTGGCTACACGCATACATGACAATATCCCTCACGACATTGTAACATGAGACCATTTAATCAGACTGCATGTTTGTGCGTTACCATATATGAGAGACAAAGAAATAGAAAATGTATAAAAAATATAGGATGTGGTATCTGGGGCTCAGTTCTTCGGGTACGAACCCAACTGAGCCATGCCGGCATGAATAAAGTTGCTTCCTGGAAAGAAAAGCCTCAGTGTCACGACTCTTGTGCAAGGATCCTGCTACATAGTAAATCTCTCTGTTCCATGTGTTAATTCATTTTGTTCTCTCTTCCTGACCTGTCTGCCCTCTCAATCTCTGACAGCACCCCACCCTTTCCTCCAGCCTTGGTTCAGATGCTACATCTTCTGTGAGGTCCCCAGGGTTACCCTCCATCAGAGGTAATGGCTGTTGCCTCCAGGCGTCCATGAGTCCTACCTGTATCTCCATGGTAGGGATTCTCCCACCGGCTCTGCACAGGGACGCACCCAGGGTATAAAAGAAACACAACCGGACTTGGACGGCCATGAACTCTGCCTCTGTGAGAACCCAGCAGATATGAGCTCTCTCCTCACAGGCTTGTCGTGAGGCACAAAGGTGGTGCACGCACCAAATATTCAGCACAGAGTTGGTCAGCCGTCATTTTCTAAATGAACAACTCTAACTGTAATGATGTTTTGGGGGTCGTATTAAGAATTTCCCGGGAGCACCTGGGTGGCTCAGTCGGTTAAGCGTCTGACTTCGGCTCAGGTCATGATCTCACGGTCCATGGGTTCGGGCCCCCCATCGGGCTCTGCTGACAGCTCAGAGCCTGGAGCCTGCTTTGGATTCTGTGTCTCCCTCTGTCTCTGCCCCTCCCCCACTCATGCTCTGTTTCTCTCTGTCTCAGAAATAAATAAACATTAAAAAATTTAAAAAACAAACACAAAACCAGAATTACCTGGCACCTGGGGTGCCTGGGTGGCTCAGTCAGTTAAGCCATGGACACTTGATTTCGGCTCAAGTCATGATCCCACGTGTTTGTGAGATCCAGCCCCTGGGCTGGGCTCTATGCTGACAGTGCGGAGACTGCTTGGGATTCTCTTTCCCTCTCCCTCTGCACCACCCCCCACCCCTGCTTGTGTGCTCACTCTCTTTCTCTCTTTCTCTCTTTCTCTCTTTCTCTCTCTCCCTCCCTCCCTCCCTCCCTCCCTCCCTCCCTCCCTCTCTCCCAGGTACCTGGCCTGAGAGCTTGTGCCCAGTACTCGGTGAACATTTCCTGAATCTGTGCTGAGTGTAATATGATGTTGTTTGGGATTTTCTTCCAGGTATTCCATTTACAAGGACCCAGCCGGCTGGCTGAATATCAACCCCATCAATGGGACCGTTGACACCACGGCCGTGCTGGACCGTGAGTCGCCATTCGTCCACAACAGCGTGTATGCAGCCCTCTTCCTGGCAATCGACAGTGGTGAGTAATTTTTAAAGGGCCACCAAGTGTATACGTCTCAGCGGTAAGTGTGTTTTCGCGTGTTACATTTCCTCTCATAACACCTGGAGGTGTTCTTGGGAAGAATACAAATGTGAGGGGGCGGGGGCGGGGAAAGCAAACGCATAAACACACGGTGAGTCAGTTATACGCCGGGTTCTCCAATCTTTGTCCAGTTAGAGGTCAGAGTGGTGAGCTCACTGTGCTTCATCCGGGGTAGGCGCCAGGGCCAGGAAGGCACGCTGACGTCCTTTGTCTTGGCATCATGCTGTCCCAGAGGGCCTCGCCAAACCTGGCGACTGAATTGCCCCCGCAGCTTTTATCCTGTTATCACAGGAGACCATGGAAAGACATCAGGTGCACTCAGCGAGGAGCTTCATGATCGCAGAACAATTGCTGTTCATTCAGAAGCTAATGATGCAACATCCAGGTGCCAGACTCCCTTCTGGATGCTGGGGATACAGCAGCGAACACACAAAACCCACTCTCCTTGTGCCGCTGATATGCTCACAGAGAAAGGAAGAAAATTGAGTAAAATACGTAGTACACTTTGGGGGTTGGGGGGATGAGAACGTACTATTTATGTATGAAACAAGAAAACACAGAACAGATGGTGGATGACAGGGTCCTGAAGTTCTCAAGAGGCAGCCCTCGGGGGCCCCCCGGAGCAGTGACATTGGAGCAGAAACATGAAGACAGTGGAGAAGGGAGCCCTGAAGTTCTCTAAGGGAGGAGCCAGAGGGCCAAGAGGGTCGGACCAGAGAGAGTGGGCGGGACGGGAAGGGGGTCGCCCTACACCACCCTCCGATTTCACTGTGTGTGAAATGGGACGCCGTTGCCAAGGGCCAGGTAGGGTTCAATGTGACAGGATCGTGCTGCCCTGTTGAGAGCAGACGTGGGGGACAAGGACACAAGTACAGAGACCTCTTAGGAGACTGGTGACCATGTAGGCATGACGGGCGCTTGGACCCAGAATGGGAGAGGAGAAGAGGTCATGGACCCGGAATGGGAGAGGAAATGGGAGAGAAGAGAAGAGGTCAGATTCTGGAGATAGTCTCTATGTTTCAGACCCAAAGCTAACAGCAGCTGCCACTGGCTGAGATGGGGGGGTCAGAGCCGGTTTGGAGGTTAAGCTGGTGAAGATGAGATGTCTATCGTTATCGATCACCTGAGAAGGTTTGCTCTCCCTCTTATTCTCAAAAGCCCGCGGTTCGTGGCCCAAGCTTCAGTTTAGAGTCCCGTATATCAAAATGAGTATTCACAGGGCCTTTTACGTGCCCTTCGTTACACTCGATAACAGGTGAACTAAGAACTCTCAGACTCCGTCTCCGTGTGCTAGGTACTGACGTGGAAGCCGCCTACGGGATCAGGTGTCTGAGAAGGGCACGGTCAGCGTGGTGTATGATAGGCAGACAGGGCTTCACGGTGAAGCCAGCCTTTGAGTTTGGCCTTGGAAGGCAGGTAGGATTTGCACCCGTGGCAGGGTAGGAGGTAAAGGTGCCCAAGAACACAGAGCAGAGGAACCAAGACTAGGAGGGAGTGTGGTGCGGGCGGTAAGAAAGGGAGAGAGAAGCGGTACATCCCCTGTGAGTGAGCAAGTGGAAACCTGTTTGGATGGAAGCCAAACAGTCATATCTTCAAAGCGTCTCAACATCCACATGAGTCATTTCACAGAGGCGGCAGCCAAAAGACCCCATAGGTTCTTGAGGAGGAAATGGCATGATGACGTAGCACACAGACATTCGTCCACAGACGCTGGGCTTGGTCCGGGGGACCCAGAGTTGAATAATGCCTGGGCCTTGTGTTCCATGAGCTAATGAGTGATTTGGGGAGATAGGCCAATAAGAAGAAGACCACAGTGCAATGTCATAACTGTTCTGATGGAACTAAGCCCAGAGGGGGCCCTTGTCCAGCCTTCGTGCTGGTCACAGGGAGCTTCTTGGTCAAGGGGATCCCTACAGAGTGATGAAGGAGGAGTTGAGGAAAAGCAACACAGTTCTGTAATCCCATTCCCATTCTTTATTTTTTTATTTTTTAAAATTTACATCCAAATTAGCATCTAGGGCAACAGTGATTTCAGGAGTAGATTCCTTAAGCCCCTTCCCCATTTAGCCCATCCCCCCTCCCACCACACCTCCCGTAGCCCTCAGTTTGTTCTCCATATTTATGAGTCTCTTCTGTTTTGTCCCCTTCCCTGTTTTATTATTTTTGTTTCCCTTCCCTTATGTTCATCTGTTTTGTCTCTTAAAGTCCTCATATGAGTGAAGTCTGACTGACTTCTTCGCTTAGCATAATCCCCTCCAGTTCCATCCATATAGTTGCAAATGGCAAGATTTCATTCTTTTTCATTGCCAAGTAATACTCCATTGCATATATATATATACCACATTTTCTTTATCCATTCACCCATCAGTGGACATTTGGGCTCTTTCCATGCTTCGGCTATTGTCGATAGTGCTGCTGTAAACATGGGGGTGCATGTGTCCCTTCAAAACAGCACAGCTGTATCCGGTAGATAAATGCCTAGTAGTGCAATTGCTGGGTTGTAAGGTAGTTGTATTTTTAACTTTTTGAGGAGCCTCCATACTGTTTTCCAGAGTGGCTGCACCAGTTTGCATTCCCACCAACAGTACAAGAGGGTTCCTTTCTCTCCACATTCGAGCCAACATTTACGGTTTCTTGTGTTCTTGATTTTACCCATTCTGACAGGTGCAAGGTGACATCTCGTTGTGGTTTTGATTTGCATTTCCCTGACAATAAGTGACGCTGAACATCTTTTCACGTATCTGTTGGCCATCTGTATATCTTCCTTGGGGAAATGTCTGTTCACGTCTGCTACCCGCTTTTTAATTGGATTATTTATTTTGGGGGGTGTTGAGTTATATCAGTTATTTATATATTTGGGTACTCACGCTTTACTGGATATGTCCTTTGCAAATATCTTCTCCCAGTCAGCATGTAGCCTTTTCGTTTTGTTGATTGGAAAAGGTAACACATTCCAGTAGAAGCCTGAAAGAATACGAATATGTGAGACACTGAAAAGGCTAGATTGGCAGGTTCCATATATGCGAAGCTAGGAGCAGAGAAATGGCCAGGCACCCACTGCTCTAAGGTTGGTACCAGCTCTTTTGTCGAATGTTTGGCTGCTACCACAGTGCCTGGTTTAGAGCAGGCACTCACATATCTGTGGACTGGATCCTGAAACAGATCCTGAAATGCTCTATATGCTATGCCAAGGTGTTTGATTTGATTACGTTGCTTCCTTGCCTCCAGAATAACCCTTGTGCATTAGAAAGATAACCCCTATGGCTGTACAGAAACTGCCCCCAATGATGAGGGGGGAGGCAAGGAGGCCTCCTAAAGCTGTGGCAGAAATCAGGGTAAGAGCGTGGGCCAATGCCCAAGCGGCGAGGTCGGTTTAGATGGAGTGAGCCTAGAGTCAGGAAAAATGTTGAGAGCCATTGCCACTTTCTTAGTTGCAGGCATCAGGGTGTGCCTGGTGACAATAGAAATGGACCAGAAAGGGTGAGTCTAGAAAATACCTAGAGGGAAACAAATACATACTTAACATAAAATACTGAAAGGTGATATCAGGTTTCTAGTCCAGAAACCAGGAATGAGTATTCCATTGAAATGGAACAGGTTTCAAAGGGTTCTTCCCAGGTTGTCTTTATTTGGGGAGGGGGGGTAGGATGTGGAGGTGATGTCGCATGAGAAGCTGGGAAATTGGGATGGGAAGAGAGGTGAGGAGGTTTTTCTTAGAGAGCCACCCACGCAAAAGAGATGGGAGCCATCAGAACAGGTGAGTTTTGTAGAAGGAACAGGTCTAGACGGGAGTGTTAAGGGCATCAACAGTGGGTGACAAGAAGCCAGGAAAGTTTAAAATGCTGTTTGAATAAAAAGTATCAATTATAGATCCTCTAAAATAATGATTTCAGAGTTCTGTGCTACCACAAGTATCTGTACTTGTAGAGAAAATTCTCAGCTAAGAACAGCATGAAGAAAGGTTGAAATACAGCAAATAGAGTTGCCATTGCCTTGAAATATTTTACACAGTTATTCATCAAAAAAAGAAAACTAGAAGTGAAGTACACTTTAATTTTTTCCAGAAAAATTAGGTGTAACTAGGAAAGCTGCCTATAGACTCTGCAACTCAGGTTCTATTTCCATAAATAAGGAAGATAATTCCTACTTAGAAGATTGTTGTGAGATTATTGGGGCGCCTGGGTGGCTCAGTCGGTTAGTTGTCCAACTTTGGCTCAGGTCATGATCTCGTGATTCATGGGTTTGAGCCCCATGTCAGGCTCTATTCTGACATCTCAGAGCCTAGAACCTACTTCAGATTCTGTGTCTCCCTCTCTCTCTCTTCCCCTCCCCTGCTCACGCTCTCTCTCTCTCAAAATAAACATCAAAAAAAATTTTTTTAAAGAGGGTTGTTGTGAGAAGTGAGAAAGTGGGGGCGTCTGGGTAGTTAAGTGTCCGACTCTTGATTTTGGCTCAGGTCGTGATCTCGTGGTTTGTGAGTTCAAGCCCCGCACTGGGCTCTGTGCTGACAATGTGGAACCTGCTTGGGATTCTCTCTTTATCTTTCTCTTTCTCTCTCTCTTTCTCTCTGCTCTTCCCCCACTCACACATGCACATGTGCTCTCTCTCTCTCAAAATAAAAAAATAAAAAGAAATGAGAGAGCAATGTGCTGTGCCCTCTACACTCACCATCAAAAGCCATATGAAATGTTCATTACATGTTAATCTCACCCCAGTGGAGGTTATAGAAAGGAAAGAATGGAGCCAAGAATGGTCCTCAAGAAAAATACGGTGTGAAATCTACTTCTTGTCTAACTCTTTTCATACTAATATCAAACAAGTATTTTCAAAATCCGGTGTCACAGATGTTTCCAAAAGGACGAAATATCCCTGAAGATGTAACGATAAATAGAAAACAGGTTGGCATTAATACACAGAATTGTCATTAGAGATGATAATCTCGAACAAGGCCCAAAAGACTTAGAGCAAAAAGAACATAAATTTAAAAAGAACTCATAAATCAAAGGAACTTTGGTGTAAAGTCTCCTTTTTGTCGCTCACCGAAAACTTACCTCTAGGTATTATGTTTAACCAGGAAACAGTAACATTTACCTATTAAATCAAAGTTAAGAGTTTAATTGATGTCTCCATTTTACACAAAGTAAGCATTTGATTTTATTTAACTTACAGACATTCAATGTATCTGATGGAATGAAAGAACAAAGATTTTTTTTTGTCATGTAACCTAGGAAAGCTAAAGCAAAATAAAATTATTTTCTCTAAACAAGGAGTCCCTCAGGAATTTATATCCAAACATGTTGATAAAAGGTATGTCTGTAGGGCCTTCCAGGTAGCATGTAATAGTGCAAAACCCAGGAAAATCAGGATAGATTACAACTTCAGACTTTAGTCCCTCCCCAAAAGTCTTCATCTTTTTTTTAATGTTTACTTTTGAGAGAGACGGAGAGAGGGAAGGAGCGAGCTAGCTCAAAGGAGGGGCAGAGAGAGGGAGACACAGAATCCAAAGGAGGATCCAGGCTCTGAGCTGTCAGCACAGAGCCCAACACAGGGCTCGAACTCATGAACGGTGAGATCATGACCTGAGTCAAAGTCAGATGCTAAACCAACTGAGCCACCCAGGCGCCCCAAAAGATACTTAATGGTAAAGGCGTCAGAGAGCTGAAGAAGCCATGAAGCCTCAGTGAAAATACCAAAGAGGGAAGAACATTCTTTAAAAAGTGTAAGGTAGCCAGCCATTTCTTCTCTCTGAGGGTCTTTTCTGATTCTGGGTGAGGGTCGGGCTTGACCCAGACAGAGGGCCCAAGATGAAGGGAAATAAACCAGAAATGCTCATAACAGTCACATAGAGCCTATGTGACAAAGTGAAAACCTGAGGGTGCTTAAACACATGGCTGCTTTTCCCCCACGGACAAATGCCCTGTAAAGGACAGGGTGAAATCTCCTGGGGTCTCACTGAAAGAAAGACCTCACAGAGGAAGCAAACCCACGTTAAAACCTGGCAAATGTCTTAAGGAGAGAATGGCTGTATGTTTAAAGATATAAAGCATTGGAGTACGGGATGGCTGGTGCTATAGATTGAATGTTTGTGTACCCCCAGTATTCATATGTTGAAACCTAATCTCTCGTGTGATGGCATCTAGAGGTTGGGCCTTTGGAAGGTGCCCAGGTCATGCAAATGGAAGCAGATAAATGGGATTAATACTCTTCTAAAAGAGACCCCAGAGAGCCCCTTTGCCCCCACCCCTGCCATGTGAGGACACAGCAGAAAGACTCTGTATCGAAAACTAAAATTCACTACTAAGAGAATTTTTAACTCTATTAAATAGAGAGACATACCATGTTCATGGATTAGAAGGTCAATGCTATTGAAATGTAAATTCTCTCCAAACTGACCTAAAGGATTCAACATGATACCAAGCAGAATCCTAGGTCTTTGTTTTGAGGTGAAGGAGAAGAAATGGATTATAAAATTCATATGGAAATATAAGGGGTTAAAATTAGCCAAGGCAACCTTGAAGAATAAGTTGGCAGACTTATGCTCTTCTATATTCAGACCTATTAGAAAACAATAGTAGTTACAATTGTGGTGGTTGCACACAGACAGAAAAAAAGACTGATGAAGTAGAATAGAGAGTTTAGAGTTTAATAGCAGATACACACACAGTCCCTGTTTGTGACAAGGACGTGGTGGTTGGAGACAAGAAAGCATGGTCTCTGCAATAAAAATGCTGGGTTAATTGAATACACATATGAAAAACAAAAGTATATCCTGACTCTTCTCTTAGACAATATACAGTAATGAGTTCTAAATATATTACAGGCCAAAATATGAAAGATAAAATAATACATCTTTTAGAGAAAAACATACTGGTGTCTTTGACATAGGCCTTTGCCTATTTTTTTAAGTGGGACACAAAAGTATTCACCACCAAAAGGAAAACATGGCAGGTGATGTTAAAATTCACATGTTCAGTTCATCAAAGGATATCATTAAGAAAGTAAAAAGGTGGGGCCCCTGGGTGGCTCAGTCGGTTAAGCATCCAACTCTTGATTTCGGCTCAGGTCATGATCTCATGGTTTGTGAGTTCAAGCCCCGCATCGGGCTCTGTGCTAACAGTGCGGAGCCTGCTTAGGATTCTCTCTCTCTGCCCTTCCCCAGCTCACACTCTCACCCTATCTCAAAATAAATAAGTAGGGGCGCCTGGGTGGCTCAGTCGGTTAAGCGTCAGACTTCAGCTCAGGTCACAATCTCGCGGTCTGTGAGTTCGAGCCCCACGTCGGGCTCTGGGCTGATGGCTCAGAGCCTGGAGCCTGCTTCCGATTCTGTTTCTCCCTTTCTCTCTCTGCCCCTCCCCCGTTCATGCTCTGTCTCTCTCTGTCTCAAAAATAAATAAACGTTAAAAAAAAATCAAAATAAATAAGTAAACTTAAAAAAAAAAACTCTGGCAAAAAAAAGAAAAAAGAAAGGAAACAGGTAACCCCCAGAGAAGATATTTACAATACAAAGAAATCCTATAATCTGTAAGCAAAAGACACAGCCCAACACAGGATAGGGAAGGAACTTGAGTGGGTACTTCACAACAGAGGATATATAAATGCCAATAAACATGGAAGAGGTAAACAACTCCGTGACTCAAAGAAATAAAAATTAAATTATGCAGAAAGAAATTAAAATACAAATCAGTCAAAGACATACGATGAAATGCAATACTGTGACCCACCTACCAAAGAGCTGAACTGGTCGCACGGAACCTACCGAGTGTTGGCAAGGATGTGAAATCATCAGGAGCCTCACATCCAGCTGGTGGAAAGCCAACCTGGTACAAACACTTTGGACACGGAAAGTATCAGCTAAGGGTGACCAATGTACACCCTACGATCGAGGAATGACACACCTAGCTGTATATCCAACAGAAATGTGGATAGTTCACCAAAATGCATGTGCCAGAATGTTAATAACAGCGCTATCCATAATAGCCCCCAAACTGGAAACTACTCAAATGCCCGATAAGAATGCAATAAGTAAAGTGGGGTCATTTACACAATTGAGACTGTACAACATTGAGAAGGAACGATCTGCAACTATTCACAGCAACACGGACGAATCTTGCAAACGTAAGATTGAACCAAACAAAGCCAGATCGGAAGACCACATCCTGAATGGTTCCATGCATATAAAGCTCAAACCCAAGCAGAGCCAATCATCACTGCTAGATTACCTGCTGGATGTCTTTCTTGACCCTGTAATATTGGACGACGTGGGTGCGTTCAGATTGTGAAAACCCTTTAAGCTGTGTATTTATAGAAATACGAGTGTTCCTAATATTTCAATTAAAACTTAACGCCAAAAAAAAAAAAAAAATGCATGACTACACAGAGAGTGTGTACCTGGACTGCAGCACCTTCCCCCAGAGAGCTGTAACCATTCATGTATTCTCGAAGTACCTGTTTCCCCTAAAGGTAGGCTCTCAGCACCCTACGGTTCTATAGAAGGACAGTCTCAGCTGCTGATGGGCTGATACTCCAGGAAAGGTGAGTGGCAGGATGTCAGAGGGAACAGAGCAAAGCTCACATTCTCAGGTCCGCACAGTACTTCGCAACCTTAACTTACTACACACAGCTCTGCTGACGCAGTTGACAACAATGACAAGGCAGCACCACAAGAGAATTTTCTTTTAGGTACCTCTTAGAGACTAGAGACTATGAGATCAGGATGGGGGAATTTAAAAATACACTCAGAAGCAGAGCTGGAGACTTGTTCTGTGGTTAACATCGATGAAAAGCTCTTTGGACCTTTGCATGGGGCCCCAAAGCCAGTCTAGATGGATTCTGGAATCATGCTTCACAGTGATATTGACCCCGCCCATGGGGAAGAAAGGCACTCTAGTCCCTCCCCATGGATAAAGGTTAGGTTGTAACCCACAGAGCAGTCAAGGATATACAAGGCACTTTTCATAAACTATTATCAATTTTAATGAGTTGCAAATTACCTAACAACACGGTTCCTAAATTATAAGTGAAATGCTTCTGTTTTGCTAAAGCAGAAGCAGCTGCAGTTAAGTGATTGGAAGAATAAAGCCCTTAATCCTACAGATTAATAAGGCATGACCTTTCACGTTGGCAAGCATTTTATCTTTGGAGATGAATATCATCATTTACCTTATGTGGTCCAGATTTTCTGAAAAGGTTAAGGTCGTGCCTTCAGAGTACGCGAACCCTTCTGTTAAAGACTTCAACGAACACAAAATTGCTGGCCTGCCAAAATTGCTGGGGGCGGATAACAACTGTTAAGGAAAACACCAAGGTGGAGAGAGAACATTCTGGAACGCAGTAAGATGGAATCCCTTTGGAGGATGTGCTGACAATGGAGCAAACGGGCAGCAATTAGCACCGGGTAAATCCCTGTGTGATTGTCACTCCTGCTCAGGTAATCACCAGAAAGGTCAAATGTTAGTCTCACTGTCTTATGTGGGCTGAAAACTGTCACAGGCAATTTCTCCTAAGAGCTCTGGAATCCCACAGGGGATGGTCATGGGCAGGCACGGCCTAGCCGGCTGCTGATTTCCAGCTTACGGCCTTTTGCTCCAAATTCTGCTGGGTTGACCCTCCTGCCTCCCTCTTACCTATAACCTCATCTTTATTCCTGAAATTGTACAGGGCTCAGCGTTCCTTGATGGTTACTGAATGGCTCTTCTGCCCTCCGAGAAGATCTAAATTGTGACGCCACACACCAAAGGCAAATATTTTGCTTCAGTAAAGTCCAAGTGGCCTTGCCCCCAGCACCCACACTATGGAGAGAGTTTAAAGAAAACAAAGGGGACGGTGGGGGCGGGGAGGGGGGGGAGATCAGTTCAGGTTCTTCCTCGAGCTCAGCGCATACGAGACAGTTCGAGCCAGGAAGCCCATACTATCTCTAGCATCTAGATTAAGTCTTTCTATGATTATCAGAGTGTCCCGTTCCCCATCTATTTTCATTCTGAAGAACAGGGGAATGGTAGTGTAAAAACAAGCCGAATTATCATTAAATTCGGCCGCATGTTCTCATGACTTAGCGACTCATAGAAAGCGTATTGGAGTCTGCTGGTGAAAAATGCGATGTGGGTTCCCAAGAAGACACAGATATAGAAGCAGGCAGGCCAGCTGTAAGATTAAAATGGAATATACTGGGATAATGATTTTTCATAGGCTAAGATCTATCATGTCTCGACCTGCCTTTTCCCTCATTCCCTGTATAATAGATGTGCTGATAATGCCAGTTGACTCAAAATTGAAATATTGTGCAAAGTACATTTAGACTGATTAAAAGAGAAAAAAAGTGTCATCTGGCTCCATAGGGAAATAACTACCAAATAATACCAGCTTCCAACAGGGGGTGGGGAGACCTGAACTTCAGACAGGTGCCTCGGAGTCGTGGTCTTTCTCTTTTTGTACGTCCACCAAGTTGCAGATTGCATGGGGGGGTGTAGTAAGATCCTTTAGATTAATTCTGCTTAAAATATGCTAGTTTGGATAAAATCAAGCCATTAGTTATGATGGCAACCCAATTAAGCCAGTTTAACACCCCTTATCTCAGCTGTTATGGTAATTGAGGAAGAAAAATAAATTGAAGACCCAGCCATCATTCCTCGTTATTTCAAGTACCAGTAAAATATCAATCACGTTGAAAATACTAGCTACAATTTTGTCACTGACAAAATGGCCCGATAAAAAAGCCCGGAGATCTGGTAATAGAGAGATGGAGATCGTGGCCATTTATTGACAGCATGCGCGGTCTGTGGAGAGAGTGGCGGCCCAGTGCTCTGCGACACCTGGAAATAAGCCAGCCCCCCAACCTCAATGGACCACGATTGGTCTGAGACTTAGGCTCCCTCAGCCTCAGTTTCCCTGCCTGCTGGGTTGTTATAAGGACTGGAAATCATGAATGCAAAATTCCTGGTATCTAGTAAACACCTAGCAGATGTTTAAGTCAATGGACTTGGACCGAGTTACCGACTGATTTTCTAACCTTATCATTGCAGAATCACCCATGTCTGAGGCCAGCTAGGAAGTGCCACCTGACGACCACCCTGGTGGTGGTCTGAGCACTTTTCCAGGGAAGGGATGGGCCACAGAGTCCTCCACTCAGAGTAGCGCTCTAAATCAGAAAATTGGCCAAAACATGCCGCCTTCCACATGGGCATCGTACCTCTGCCTTATGGGGAAATTTAAGATTTAAGGGGAGATTCATCTACCCGACAGAAGGACATTTCCATGTTGAGCAGCCAAATCAACTGTCTTAAGCACAATGTTTTCACACATTCATTGGGGAAAAGAAACTGATTTGGGCATTAAAATACTGCCTGCAATGCCCATCTCTGCCAGCGTGGTTCATCCTGCAGAAGCGTCTCTTAGCCGGTTCTCCTCTGTATCCCCATTTCCCACTTTGGGGAATAGCAAAGCCGGCTGCACAGCCCCCACCCCCAGCTGGAACCCATCCCCCTGATGCCCCTCCGCCACCACCCCTAACCCCGCTCCTGGGTCCAGCCCGTGACCCCGCATCCCGACCGCGCCGGCGCCCAGCTGTCTTCCTGCGTCCTCGTGCCTCATTCAAGTCCCCTCCTCCCGTGCCTGCACCATCGTCTGCCTTGATCAAAGCCATTCTCCTGACTTCTTCCCACAAAACAGCCCCACGACTTCCTCCTTCCAGAACAACCGCTCCCTCTCCAAAAGCATTCTCAGTTCCTGCACGCACAAATGCTGTCTCTTCACAAAGCCTTCCGATCTGCCGCCAGGCAGTAAGTTATTCCATGCCACAAGCTTCCACGACACCTTATCCTCATGTCTTTCCCATTTTACCGTGCTGTCCCGCATCGGTGTACGTATCCATCCCTGCACACCATTAGCCCCTCCAGAGCCGGCATCCGAGCTGTTGATTTCCACGCAGATCCGGCCAGGCACGCACGGGACAGAGTCCCCAGTAAATGGTTGCTGACTGAATGAATGAAAAGAGGCATTCCTGTTTCACCACAGCCTCCAAATCAACTCTTCCCCTTTTTTCCTTTCCTCTGAAGTTAGCAGAATGGAAACAAACAAACAAAAGACCAAAATGTTGAATTCTTTACGAACCACTCAGACTGCAGATTACTGTCTCCAACTCCAGGCATGTTTAAGGTTGAGTTATGTGAATAATTACCTCAGGTCCACGTGAAGCATTACACGTGGAAACCTGCCATTGTATTTTGCAAACCTATTTTCTGACCGGGTTTTGGGTTGGTTTGCTATTAAATTTTTCAGAGTGTAAAATGGAACTGGCAAGCTCTGCATTAACAGAGCAATTTTTTTAAATGCCTATGGATTTGAAAGCGACGAGATTCTTGGCTTATGGGGCACAGCCCAAAACAGATACGTAAATAGTGACACTGAGAAGCCACCGCAGATACAATATCAGCTGAAGAAAACAATACAAAGGATAATCTTATTTAGAGGAAGCGGGGTTCACTCTCACTTCTAAGCAAAGGCGAAGGTACAGTAGAGCCCTGTTCGTATGAAGAAATAGATGTGGCATTTCTTTGCTCATAGCTGCTTAGTGAGGGTTCAGCAGAAGCCCAGGAACACGGGGGGAACTTAGGCAGAGTAGATGGCCACTCGCACACCTCTTGCCCCTGCAAACAAGCCTCAGAAACCAGCTGGGGTGCCTTCCTTCTCTCAGGAGCCCACATCTGAACTTGGGCTCCTCTTACATTGACCCATCTTCCTGATTTTCCTCCCAAAATTGGGTCCTCAAGCTTCTTGACGCATCATCTGAGGTCTCTCTCCTTGACCCTGGCATGGACTTCCTACCCTCAGCCCCAGTTTCACAGAGCCCATCCAATGCACCCTTTATTTCTCCTCTAGCGGGGATGAGGAAGGACTAGACTATAGACAAGGTCACTACTGCTCTCAGAATAGAAGCAAGATAGAGCTTGAAACCTATGGAAATGTAGCCATAAATGCTACATGTACGCAAAGAGCAATTCATCATTAGCTCTTTCCGGTCAACCTAAGTTAACTCAAAAAATCTACTGAGTACCAGGCCGGAGAACAGTCCTGATGCTCAGAGCCCACGGGGCTCAGGAATAAGCTTCCTGCTTTTCTCCCCTGTCTCTCTCTCTCCCTGCATTTTATTCTTCACATAGGCAAACTCACTTTGCACACTATTCCCCATCGAAAATCACTTCCACTCATGAGTCCCAAGGTAGGGGCCATGCTGCATACCTCTAGACCCAGCTCAGGGATGACGTGAGACCAGGGACTAGAAAAACCTACCACCTCCCATGGGGCACCTGGGTGGCTCAGTCGGTTAAGCGGCCGACTTCGGCTCAGGTCATGATCTCGCGGTCCGTGAGTTCGAGCCCCGCGTCGGGCTCTGTGCTGACAGCTCAGAGCCTGGAGCCTGTTTCAGATTCTGTGTCTCCCTCTCTCTGACCCTCCCCCATTCATGCTCTGTCTCTCTCTGTCTCAAAAATAAATAAACATAAAAAAATTTTTTTTAAAGAAAAACCTACCACCTCCCTGTACTTTGCAGAGCTAGTTCTGAAAGTTCTTGTCCAGATCCCGGTGGTCTGTGTGTATGAAGCCAGCCCGTCCCACTGTGGTGAGACCAGGAACCCTACTCTTCCAAGGGGACGCTCTTGAGGACATACATTTGGAGCACTGCAGCAGGTGAAAAAAGTCCCTTCTATGCCCGTGTTCACAGCGGCATGATTCACATCAGACCAAGAGCGCCAACAACCCAAATGTCCATCAAAACACGGTCTGGCCTTGGAATGCAGTAGCATTCAGCCATGAAAAGGAAGTGATTCCTGCGACAACATGGATGAACTTCAAACCCATGATGCCAAGTGAAAGAGGCCAGACAGGGAAGGCCACTTACTCTACGATTCCATTTATAGAAACGTCCAGAAAACATGAATCTGTAGAGAAAGAAAGTAGATCAGTGGTTGCCTAGAGCTGGAAGTTAGGTATGAAGAGTTAAGTACAAGTGGGCCCCAGCTTCCTTTTTGGAGTGATGGAAAGGTTCTAAAATTAGGTGGTAGGGGTAAGCCCAACCCTGTAAATATACCAAATATCAATTCGTCATAAAAACAAACAAAGGAGTGAGAGAAAAGAAAGTAGAGTTGCCAAAATATTTTTAAACCTCTGTATAACTTTTGAATTTACGTTTCTGTTTCTGATTATTACAATGGACATAGTTACTATAAAGAAAAAATTTTAAAGTATTATTTTAATGTTAATTACCTGGAGCAAAAATCACTAAGTTTGGTATATTTCTTTCTAATCTCTTTCTAATTATAGATATTTTAATTAGGATTACACTATGTGGTTTTTTTTAATGCTTATTTATTTTTGAGAGAGAGGCAGAGAGAGAGGGAGACACAGAATTTGAAGCAGGCTCCAGGCTCTGAGCCGTCAGCACAGAGACCAATGTGGGGTTTGATCTCAGGAACCAAACTGTGAGATCATGACCTGAGCCAAAGTCAGACATGTAATCTACCGAGCCACCCAGGTGCCCCTACACTTTGTTTTTAGTTGTGTCTCTTACCAATAAGATATATAGATATGTAGATGATGTATAGATATGTAGCTATATAAATTACACACACACACACACACACACACACACACACACACACATCTGGCGTCTAAATAATGGAATCTATCAGGAAAATCAGTATTTTTTGGCTAAAGTAGAAATCCTATTTGGTCAGGATTCTGAGTAAAACAAAATAAAATACTCACGAACAGAGGTATCCCAGACCAGCTGCCTGAACTTACAGCTGTACTTACAAGGTCTGCAATACCTTCTGTGAATGTAGGTGCCTTTCTCTGGAAGCAGGACCATGGCCTTCACCGAACTCCCAAAGGAGGACCCACCTCCCATTCCATTTAAAATCCACTGCCAGGAATGGTCCATCTCTCAGGGGCCTTTCTATCTTCTAACCTATGAAGACGGGAGCCCCGGCAACCACAGGTGATCCCTCCTGAGGATGAATGTCCTCTGATCCTTAAAGCAGCTACCCTGAGAACATGGCCCATGGGCTCCTGGCGGAGGGGGGCTGCAAGGAGGAGGAATCATAGTTCTAGCTCCACATCCTGGGAGTTTTGCTCAAATGGAAGCTTTTTCCCTACTGAAATCGAAAATCCACAGGAGAGGATTTCTCAACCATGCTTTGGTGCTGACATTTGGTCCTGCTGAGTAGGCCGCTGGGGACTGACGATGGCCAGTAGAAAGGGATGAGAAGGGGAGAGGGATTTTTGCCGAAACCCAGAAGCTCCCATATTTGCGGGGCTCCTGGAGCTATCTCCTAATGCCTTCTCATCCATTCTACCAAATGATGGCACTTCATCATGATATATTCAGAGTGGAATATATTCATGATATATTCAGAGTGGAAAAATATATAATGGATTCCTCTGAGATGTTCAGTTATTCAATAAAAAAAAAGAAAAATAATTTTCCAATTAAGAAATTCTACCAAAGACAAGCTGACAGTGGAAAGCCAAGCTCAAAGTAATTACACATTTCTTTTTTTTTTGTTTAACGTTTATTTATTTTTGAGACAGAGAGAGACAGAGCATGAACAGGGGAGGGGCAGAGACAGAGGGAGACACAGAATCTGAAACAGGCTCCAGGCTCTGAGCGGTCAGCACAGAGCCCGACGCGGGGCTCTAACTCACAGACCGTGAGGTCATGACCTGAGCCGAAGTCGAACTTAACCAACCGAGCCACCCAGATGCCCCATTTCTTTTGAGTTCTCGATCCAACCAAAGTTGATGGTGTGCCACCATGAGAAGTTGCCATCCTTCTGCTGGTGAATGACGTTTGTGTTTCGACGTTAGCAGCTATTTATTGGAACGCTTATTCTAAAACTCTCCCTGGGTGTCGATATATTTACATTTCCACCAGCCCCGCTGAAAAGTCTCTATTGTCACTTCTTGACTCACTGCCCGGCTTCCTCCCAGCTGGTTCTTCCATAGTGGAAGGCTCTCAGAGAGAAGTCATCAGTCCCCTTCTCCTTGCAAAATCCCGTGGCTTCTCTCTACCCCTTATCCTCTGGGGCGTCACGACACATTTCACTGCCGTCCGTTGCCTCCTCTTCCAATTTACGTCCCCTGTGTCTTCTGCAAGCCGCCAGCCGCTCGTTAAACTCCGGGGTTTCCTCAACCTTCACCCCTTGGCCATTCTGCCCTGTCACGTCGCGTTGCCTGATGGGCTAGGACTACTTCAAAGCCTCTCTGCTGACAAGTCCTCCATCGCTACCCAGCACTGGCGTGTCTCCTAAGCTCTGTGCGCCTTTACACGGGTGCACTGAATTTGAGGGGCTGTTCGCCCAATCAGAGCTGAACTCACATCTCTGCGCTCCCCACTACCTTCCACTTTTCTGCGAGCAGCCTCATTTGAGTGCATGATCACCAAGACAAGACGTCTCTTTCTTTCTTCCTTTTTCAATGCTTACTTATTTACTTCTGGGAGAGAGCATGAGTGGGGGGCCACAGAGAGAGAGGGAGAGGGAACATCCCAAGCAGGCTCCACGCTGTCGGCACAGCACCCAATGCGAGGCTCAAACTCAACAAACCGTGAGATTGTGACCTGAGCTGAAATCGCGAGTTGGACGCTTAGCCGACTGAGCCACCCAGGCGCCCAAAAAGACGTTTCTTTCTTATTCCAACTTGCCCACATCGTGACATCATGACCACCTATCGCTGGTCTCGCTGCCTCCAACGTCCAACATCTCCTGCCAGTATCACGTGTGTTTCCATAAATCAGAGCAGATGTTCTGCCGTCTCTCTGAAAAACCTCCGGTGACTTCATGTGGTCCGCGGAATCAGTACAAGCAACTCGTCATGAAAATCAAAGCCCCCTGTCCTGCCAGACACCCCCAGCCTCATCTCCTTGCCGTCTTGCCATGTGCTCTGCACTAGGGTGCGGGCCGTGATGGCACCGGATGACCTTGCGTGTATCCACACGGACCAGCAGGCTTGTAGGAGCTGCTATGTCTCACCTGCCTCCCTGGGTCCCCTGGGAGGCTGTCACCAGACAGCTTGCGATCTCCTTCTGGGTTGATGAGGGATTAGGCTTCCTGCCTGCCCTTGTTAGGGCACAGCTGCAGGCTACAAACTGCTGGGAAGCAGCTTGCAGGTGGCTCCAGGTTGTAGTCACCTGGTCCCTTTGGCTTAACGACACCTGCACAAGGGCCACCTCTGCCTGCTCGCCCTTTTACTGTCTAGCTGATGGCGGAATAACCTGCCTGATTCTAAAAAGGTCTCATCGTTTCCTTACCCGCGGAATCTGTTGGACCGTGCCTTGCCTTGCACGTGATACCTGTACCCTGAGCTCAAATATTCACCACCCTTCGAACCCCCACATGATTCATAACTCGACTTTAATCTTACTGTGCATTTCAAGAAATAAACACAGTAGGAAGTAAAATAAAACTGGGCTTTTTAAGTACAACTGAGGATAGGAAACATTAAACCGAGCCCGACAATTGGTTAGTAATAGTGCATAAAATTCGAGTACCACATTTGACGGGGGCGCCAAATCCTTTCTGGAATAGGGCAAAT
Source organism: Panthera uncia (assembly GCF_023721935.1). NCBI lineage: Eukaryota > Metazoa > Chordata > Mammalia > Carnivora > Felidae > Panthera > Panthera uncia. Next base: position 21,078,036 of record NW_026057589.1, read on the forward strand.
CCAAACGCTTACGATGTGTGGCCTGCCAATTTGGATCTAACCCTTCTCACAGAAATTAGGAACTATTAACGAATGGTTTGTCCCAAGACAAAATCTCTAATGCGTAGCTGATTAAAAATAAATTTAGGAAAAAGGAAGTAAAGTCACTCTGAGTCTTACTGAAATGAAACATTCTTTTCTTTGAGTGAAAGACACTATCACCTGGGTGATTAGAATGGCTTTTTAAAAATAATGTTCCCTACAGTAAAAAACGTGGAAGTCGCGGAAAAATTGAAAATGCAAGGCCTTAAAAATAAGACCCAAAGATTATATTACGGTCACTTCATCTGTCCCAGTAGCCAGCTAGTGACTTTGTTTCTCGTCACTAACCTGACTTTCTAAATCTGTCCTATGCTGGCAGGCCAGCCAGGCCAGCCCCCCAGACTCATTTCACCCACAGAGGAAAACCCCGGATTAGCTCCTTCTCTCTCCAGTCAACTGGCCAGTCAAGGCAGAACTATGCCATACGTGCAAAACACAGCCTCCTCTCATGGGACCTCCGTCCTCCCCTGTCCCAACAGCACATGTGAATACTCGGGTATTTAGATAAAGCTTTCATTTGGTGAGTGACAACAGGTCCCATTTGCTATCTCCGTTCTTTGCCTCTAATTTGTTATTATGGCTAGTGTGCTAAAGAATTGATGTATTTTTATTTTTTTTAATGTTTATTTCTTTTGAAAGAGAGAGAATGTGAATGGGTTAGGGGCAGAGAGAGAGGGAGACACAGAATCTGAAGCAGGCTCCAGGCTCCAAGCCGTCAGCACAGAGCCCGACGCGGGGCTCGAACTCCGGAATGGTGAGATCATGACCATGATGGCTCGACCAACTGAGCCACCCAGGCGCCCCCTGTGCTAAAGAATTTAAATCAGAGGTTTTATATATGAGAAAAGGCTTTTAACCACTCGACTTTATACAAATGCATAAGGTATTGTCTTCAGTCCCGTTCGAAACCTGTTAGCAGGTGGCCAGCACACTGGAGGAAAGCAGGTGACAGAGGTCTCTTGCAGCTAACACCTTCGCTCTCTGCCCCATAGGCAACCCTCCCGCTACAGGCACCGGGACTTTGCTGATCACTCTGGAGGATGTCAACGACAACGCCCCCTTCATCTACCCCACGGTGGCTGAAGTCTGTGATGACGCCAAAAACCTCAGCGTAGTCATTTTGGGAGCATCAGATAAGGACCTTCACCCAAATACAGACCCTTTCAAATTTGAGATCCACAAACAAGCCGTTCCTGACAAAGTCTGGAAGATCTCCAAGATCAACAGTAAGTCCAGTTACACATTCTGTAGCTGCTCCTTGGGCTTTGAAGCCTGGCTTCCCCAGCCTGCCTCCCTTCCCCAGGCTCTTGCTCCCTCCTGCTCACTCCTGGTCTCCAGGGGTTGATTTCAAGTGATTCACACCCTGTCGGTGCTGACAGTTTCCCCACCAGCAGATGAACACAATCTGCACAAATACATATCGGTTTCTTAAAAATGCAAGCATCAGAGTTTTCTCTTCTGTTTCTTTTCTGATCTCTTCTGTACTCTACATGGTGTATTGTATACCCTATACCGTACGCCCTATACCGTAAGTGATTTCATCTCAGATCATGATCTCACAGTCAGTGAGTTCGAGCCCCGTGTCAGGCTCTGTGCTGACAGCTCAGAGCCTGGAGCCTGCTTCAGATTCTGTGTCTCCCTCTCGGTCTGTCTGTCTGTCTCTCTCTCTGTCTCAAAATATAAATAAACATTAAAAAAATGTAAAGAGTCTCAGCCTCTGACCCTCCATTGTCCACTTTACACTGCAGACCTCCTCAAAATTACCTTCGTCTTTGCAACAACCGTGGCTTTCACGTTCCACCGCGATATCACCGCCCAGCCGTCCTGTCCCTCACTTATGACACATGCAAGCCCCGTCCCTTCTACCAGTCTTTCCGTGTGGGAAGGCAGAATTCCAAACTTGGCCCAACATGTCCCATCTGCCTTCCTAAGGCTGCAATACCAGGGTGCTGACCGAGGTACATTCCCTGTATCCACATCACCTCACCCGCTTCCCTCCCCGGGGGAAATGTGAGCTCACTACCGAGTTCTCCTGGTTGTGCAATGAAGTAAAAAACCAGGATCCACGCATGTGACCCACACTCTGTCTCCAGTAGTGAACTTCTCCTGCAGCTGACCCAGCCAGGGTACCCTCCTCATCCACCAGCCGTAGGCTTCTCGAGAGGGATGGGGAATTACGCATTTCATTAACTTTTGGAAATGTACAGTTGCGCATAAAATTTTCTATTAAAACATCTCGTATGCATTGAATGGCCTTATCTCATATCTCATTTTATTAGTGCCTTCCTTTTGTTATTGATTCCATTTGCCTGTTTGTCTATTTTATTGCTTTTTTAAGGAATGAGTTCTGTTACACTGATTATTTTTAATTAAAACAACCTTTCTCTTGTTTGAGGGGCTGGTGCCTCCTTTGCTAGTTTTTGGGGCTGTAGCGGATTTAAATAACCATCACCAGCTCTTTCCAGAAAGTTCCAGCTGGAACTTCCTCGAGTGTCTCGTCCACTCGAGGGAGACGGGAGAATGTTCCTTCCGTTATCCTGCCTCCTCAATGGGGTGACTACGTACATCGGTTATTTCTGCTGCTTCTCCTTCTGGTCAGGATGACACTTCATCTGTTTCTGCTTCCATGTCATTGCTCAGTCTTCCTCATGGTTTTATTTAAGAGATGGAGACTTCTCAGTCCTTTCCCTTGTCCTAGTTTTTTTTTTTAATACCTAACACTGTTCATGCCCAGAAAGAGGCAGTCAAAAAAAATTGTGTGGACATACATATAATATATATGTTACATATATATTATATATAACATACATATAATGCATATAACATACATATATGTTATATATATAATAAGTATGTTATATATATGTTACATATTTTTAAATATATGTTACATATAATATATATGTCATATATATGTTATATATAAATGTTATATATATAAATTTTATATATGTTATATATAAATGTTATATATGTTACATATATGTGTTATATATGTTATATTTTATATATGTGTTATATATTTTATATATATTTTATATATGTTACATATAATATATATGTTATATATATTATATATGCGTGTGTTATATATAATATATATGTGTGTAGTATACATATATCCCCAGTCATCTGACTGACTTGAAAAGAGAATAGTCCGAGGCTAAAAACAGTGGCCATGTGGGGTGGCCATTTTTGCATGCTGCCCAAGGCCCGCCTCATAGCACATATTCCCACTAAACAAGGGCCTAAAGTTCAGTCCCTGTGCTAGGCTTATGCTGCGGGCTCCCACCCAAATCCAGAGCTATGGCTGAGGACTGATAAAGACGTAGACTATAGAACCCCAGGGCAACACATGTGGGTCCTGCCCACATTTAGAGTAAATGGATAGTTTGAGTTTGGGTAGTTTTGGGGTTTTTTTGTTTTATTTTGGGGGGTTTTTTTGGTCTAAGAATTTATTTTGATGATTTGAACTCGGATTCTTAAGTAAAAATGCTCTGAGCCGATTATTTCTTTTTTTTTTTTTTTGTCTTTTTTTCTTTGTTCCAGCTCTATTAGAGTAGAGCTGACAAATAAAAATTGTATGTATTTAAGATGCAGGGTGTAATGATGTGAGAGTGGATTTTTACATCAGTTTGTTTAGATGTTGAATGTGATCTTTGCAAAGATGGCTTTATCGGTGTCATAAATTTGCAGGGGGCAGTTCCTGGTATGCAGTCAGCTCCACAAAATGGGTCCCTTTGAAACAGAGTATAATAGCACTGAGCCACAGGACTTCTTGGCAGTGGAATGTTCTATGCGACGCTGCCCGACTCTGTGGCCACTCGCGACATGTGGTTGCTGGACACTTGAGATGTGGCTGGCACACCTGAAAAACCAAATCTGGATTTTTATTTGCTATTAATGAATTTAAGTTTAAAAAAATTTTTTTAATGTTTATTCATTTTTGAGAGAGATGGAGAGACAGAACGTTAGTAGGGGAGGGACAGAGAGCGAAGGAGACACAGAATCCGAAGCAGGCCCCAGGCGCTGAGCTGTCAGCACAGAGCCCAATGCGGGGCTCGAACCCACAGACCGTGAGATCATGACCTCAGCTGAAGTTGGACGCTTAACCGACTGAGCCACCCAGGTGCCCAAATGAATTTAAGTTTAAACACTCCCAGGGTTATAAACCAACATGCAATGCCTGTTTGGTGTGGTTTTAGTCACCAAAACCTGACTCTTTTATTCGGGGAAGTCTAACCCTCTCTCACAAAGGTCCTCTGGTCCCCACAGATACGCACGCCCTGGTAAGCCTCCTCCAAAACCTGAACAAAGCCAACTACCACCTGCCCATCATGGTGACTGACTCAGGGAAACCGCCCATGACGAACGTCACAGACCTCAGGATACAAGTATGCTCCTGCAAGAACTCCAAAGTGGACTGCAACGCGGCGGGGGCCCTGCACTTCAGCGCGACCTCGGTCCTGCTCGCCTCTCTCTTCAGTTTGGCTTGTAAGTAGCCCGAATCCAGGGCGCACACAAGTACGAAAACGTAACTTCCCCAAAGCCACTGCTTCCCGTATATCTGTCAGCATGATTCATCCCAGAGGAAGCATTCGTTCTTGGTTTATGTCCATATAATAGAAAGTATTACATGTAAAAGTGTTCCAGCCACTCCAAGGAAATGTGTGAAGACGCTCAGTGTAACCCACAGACCGGGTGATGGGAAAAACTTCCTGCCAGTGCCATTGAACTTGGGCTGATAAGAATGCGCCGCGTTAGGTCTTTGGTCCGGCAGGGCCTCATCCCTCTCTGCAGTGTGCCGAATTATCTTTTGCAAGGTTAAAGTAGGTATCGTGCCTTTTTAAGAGCAGTCATGAGAATTCATGGATGGAGCCTGGGCCGTAGGAAAGTAGAGAAATGCATATTGCACGCATATTTTCACTGACTGGTGGTAATCTCTGCACTATAATGATGTATTATTTTAAACAAATGAATTGTTTGGCCAAGTAATATAAATGTGAGCATTAAATGAATAGATGCATGTATCAAATATTTCCTTTGCATGGAATGCTCTCCAACATAAACCTTAGCAATCATTCACATACAGGTAATGCCATTCAGATCCACTTGGGCTCTGGTATTTATATTTGGAGGAAGTTATCAGGTGGTTGTGAATTAGGAACTTGAGAAATTGATGATTAGGAAAAAAAGCCCCAGAAGTTACTACATCCTGGTGACAGTGGTAAGAGGGGTCAACAGGAAGTTACACATTCCAACATCAGACATTTACTCTGTATAAAGCTCTGTGCTGAGCCAGCATCCTGGAGGCAGAACCAAGGAGAACATCTTACATTGAGAAGTGTCTCATTGGATAGATGGATGGATGGATGGATGGACAGACGGATGGATATATGGATGGATATATGGATGGATGGATGGACATGGATGGATATATGGATGGATGGATGGACATATGGGTGGATGGATGGATGGATGGATGGATGGATATATGGATGGATATATGGATGGATGGATGGATGGATGGACATGTGGATGGATGGATGGAAAGAAGGAAGGAAAGAAGGAAGGAAGGAAGGAAGGAAGGAAGGAAGGAAGGAAGAAAGAAAATATATTCTCTTTCTTTTCTTCTTTTTTCTTTTCTTCTTTCTTCTTCCTTTTTATTCAAGAAATAAAGTATTACAGGTAAAGGTGAAATCCCCTTTTTTTCTCCCCAGTTTCGTTTCCTATTCTCTCTCCCCAGAGAAAATACTATCTTGACTTAGAGTGTATCCAGATGTTAGTTTATACATTTACTACACACACACACACACACACACACACACATACACACACACACAAACACATACCCCACTTATAGTTCTATTTTGTGCAGTTTGTAAAACCTTATGTAATTCATATTATACTGAGCACAATGTTCTGTGACTTGCCTTTGTTCCTCCCCACATTACCTTTCCAAGATCCATCTACGTTAGTCTCGTTTGGGGGTTGGCACACTTTTACCACAAAGGGCTGGGCGGCAAATGTTTTGGGCTCTGTGGACCACATCAGATCTTTGTCACTTACTCTTTTGTTGTTGTTATTTTGTTTTTTACCGCTTTTTAAAAGAGTGAAAAACATTTTTTAGAGCGTATTTATTTTGAGAGACAGAGCATCCCAGAAGGGGCAGAGAGAGAGAGCACGTGCACACATCGGAGGTGCAGAGAGAGGCAGAGAAGGAAAATCCCAAGCAGGCTCCAAGTATCCACGCAGAGCCCAACATGGGGCTCAAACCCACAAGCCACGAGATTGTGACCGCAGCCGAAACCAAGAGTCCACTGCTTAACCAACTGAGCCAGCCAGGCACAACAAAAGTTTGAGACACAGTCTTAGCTCAAGAGCCACGCAAACACACTGTGGCCCAACGGCCATAGTCACCCTGCCCTAGTGCATTCATTCCAACTGCTAGACAGGATCCGTCGGATGAATCCTGTGGAGTGTACTCCTCGATCAGCAGACACGCGATGATTGTTTACAGTGCCCTTCGACGATCGACGCTATTGCAGTAATCTGGAATCTGTTTTCCACCAGCTCCTCAAGGGAGTGCTAGACAGACGGCAAGCCCCGCGCTGGGTCTGGTTTCGAGGCAGAATTGGAACTCACATCTAGCAGAGCCTGGATAAACTAGCAAGGAGTAGTTCGCGTGTGATCGTAAAGAAAAAAGTGTTGTGTGGGTGCATGTGGGTGTGTACACAGAGAGGAGAGAAAATAATTGAGTGGCCACTCACACACATCACCCGCCATAAACCCAGTTACACGATAGCAAAGCCTGACTCTCGATGACGTTGCTTTGAAGAACCAAGGCACATGGCAGGATGCTGTTCACTCATCAGCTACTCTAGACTGCCAGGGGGGTTTTAAAATGGAGACTTCCGGGGTGCCTGGGAGGCTCAATTGGTTAAGTGTCCGACTTCGGCTCAGGTCATGATCTCACGGTTCGTGAGTTTGAGCCCCGCGTCAGGCTCTGTGCTGACAGCTCCGAGCCTGGAGCCTGCTTCGGATTCCGTGCCTCTCCCTGACTTATGCTCTGTCTCTCTCTCAAAAATAAAATAAATGTTTAAAAAAATGTTTTGGAGCAATCCTAAAATTTGTATGGAACCACAAAAGACCCCGAATAGCCAAAGTAACATTGAAGAAGACCAAAGCGGGAGGCATCACAATTCCAGACTTTAGCCTCAACTACAAAGCGGTAACCATCAAGACAGCATGATATTGGCACAACAACAGATACATAGACCAATGGAATAGAATAGAAACCCTGGAACTAGACCCACAAGAGTATGGCCAACTAATCTTTGACAAAGCAGGAAAGAATATCCAGTGGAAAAAAGACGATCTCTTTAACAAATGGTGCTGGGAGAGCTGAACAGCAACATGAAGAAGAATGAAACTAGACCACTTTCTTACACCATTCACAAAAATAAACTCAAAATGGATGAAGGACCTGAATGTGAGACAGGAAACCATCAAAACCCTAGAGGAGAAAGCAGGAAAAAACATCTCTGACCTCAGTCTCAGCAATTTCTTACTTGACACATCTCCAAAGACAAGGGAATTAAAAGCAAAAATGAACTACTGGGACCTCATGAAGATAAAAAGCTTCTGCACTGCAAAGGAAGCAATCAACAAAACTAAAAGGCAACCCACGGAATGGGAAAAGATATTTGCAAATGATATATCGGACAAAGGGCTAGTATCCAAAATCCATAAAGAACTCACCAAACTCCACACCCAAAAAACAAATAACCCAGTGAAGAAATGGGCAGAAAACATCAATAGACACTTCTCTAAAGAAGACATCCGGATGGCCAACAGGCACATGAAAAGATGCTCAACGTCGCTCCTCATCAGGGAAATACAAATCAAAACCACACTCAGATATCACCTCACGCCAGTCAGAGTGGCTAAAACGAAAAATCAAGAGACTATAGATGCTGGCGAGGCTGTGTAGAAGCGGGAACCCTCTTGCACTGTTGGTGGGAATGCAAATTGGTGCAGCCGCTCTGGAAAACAGTGTGGAGGTTCCTCAGAAAATTAAAACTAGATCTACCCTATGACCCAGCAATAGCACTGCTAGGAATTTACCCAAGGGATACAGGAGTGCTGAGGCATAGGGGCACTTGTATCCCAATGTTTAGAGCAGCACTTTCAACAATAGCCAAATATGGAAAGAGCCTAAGTGTCCATCAACTGATGAATGGATAAAGAAATTGTGGTTTATATACACAATGGAATACTACATGGCAATGAGAAAGAATGCAATCTGGCCTTTTGTACCACGTGGATGGAACTGGAGAGTGTGATGCTAAGTGAAATAAGCCATACAGAGAAAGACAGATACCATATGTTTTCACTCTTATGTGGATCCTGAGGAACTTAACAGAAGACCATGGGGTTAGGGGAAGGGGGAAAAAAAGGGGGGGGGAGGAATCCCGACATTGTGCAGACAGAGTGTGTGGGAATTGTCCAGCTACACGATGCTATTGGAGGGGGGGACTCAACCTTCTGGGGCCCCAGGAACTCTGACAGGCGCCTTATTCCAGCCACCGCCGCTGCCTGCTGCAGTGAAGGGGCAGCTCCGAGTGTGGACCAAACACGAGAGCCAGCTGATAGCACATCATCCTGAAAGACGAGGAATCGCTTAGGTGAGTTGTGAGGCCGGCACCTATATTCGGATGCTGTGTGTGCAGCTGGGTTTGTTGTTGGGAATGGGGGGTCAGATGCAGGAACTTTGGGGGGTTCGTACTCCGGTGACAATGGAGTATGACAATGACAAAGATGAGAGCCACGTGCAGTGAGCCATTTACGCTCTGGAAAACCCGCTGCCTTCTCATGAACGGCCGCTTGTGAAAGACAAGGCGAGGAGGGCACTCTGCCGTGGGGCACAGATCACACGTGCAGGTGCCCTCAGATCTGAGGATGGCGTCACGGTCAATCAGGAGGTGGCGGTCATCACCACCAAGGGGAAGCAGCCTGCACGGCTATGCATCAGTGGCCGCAGCAGGGATCTCCGCCCGTGACTGTGACACGGCAGCCAAGATCGACAGAGTCATCATGGAGAGAGACACCGGCCCTTAGAAGTGGGGTTTAGGTCCAACGGCAGGTCAGAAGAGCCTGATGGTCAAACAGGGCCTTCTGGGTAAGCACGGCAGGCCCACGGGGAGCACGCCTGCCACCTGGAAGCGGGACCACATGGACCACAGTGAGTCCGCAGAGAGAGGTGTGGGGCAAAGCAGTAAAAGCCCCACGAGGAGGGCCGCCTGGGTGGCTCAGCCGGTTAAGCGTCTGACTCTTGGTTTCCGCTCAGGTCATGATCTCACGGCTCGTGGGTTCAAGCCCCATGTCGGGCTCTGTGCTGATAGAACCTCCTTGGGATTCTCTCTCTCCCTGTCTTTCTGTCCTTCCCCAGTTCATTCTCTTTCTCTCTCTCTCTAAAAATAGATAAATTTTTTTAAAGCCCCACAAGGAATGGCCAAAGTGGGGAAAGGCCCAAAGCAGACGGGAGAGAGTAAAAGCGACCTCTCTGCATCTGGTCAGGAAGGAAAAGAAGAGTAAGGATAGGAAAGCCCAAGTGGCTCTGGAGAGTGTGGGCGATCCGCCACTTTAAGCACTGTGTCCAGTTGGGAGGAGAAATTAAAGCCTTATTGAGAAAACAGAATCGCTTTTTCGTTCTGAACAGGATGGAACCCAGGTCCCAGAAAGGGTGGGGAGTTCCGGTACATGTTAGCTGTGACCCGAGAACTCAGTGATGTCACCTGCTGTGGTCATCCCATCCCGTCCTGTTTTAAGGCTCTAAGGGTGAGGGAGGCGGGTTTGATGCCATTGGCTTCTCTGCTTGGGAGAGTTGGGAACGTTCTTTCAGACTCAGCACAGCCCAGGAAATATCCGCAGCTGTTTCCTGATGGCTGTTTTAACATCATAGCTCGCCCCTGGTTTGCAAGAACCCGCTTACAAAGTGTCTGGGGGCGCCTGGGTGGCCCAGTCGGTTAAACGTCTGACTTCGGCCCAGGTCGTGATCTCATGATCTGTGAGTTCAAGCCTCACGTCGGGCTCTGTGCTGACAGCTCAGAGCCTGGAGCCTGCCTTGGGTTCTGTGTCTCCCTCTCTCTCTCTGTACCTCCTTTGCTCGCACTCTCAGAAATGAACATTAAAAAAAACTTTTCTTAAAAAACATAAAATGGAGACTTCCTACCTGTGCTTGTTGAAATACACATTCCCAGGCCCATCCAGCCTGTGGAACCCACATCCAAGGTGACAGTGGCCTCCACACAGACCTAGTGTTTGCATATATTTATACAATATTTTTAATACTAAATGCACGTGCCTGCTACTCCCAATCCATATATAAAAATCAGTACAACTTAACCTATTTGTGTAGATTAAAAGGAATATAAATAATGGGGCAGTACTTTCTTCTTATCAACAAGGAATTTTCCTGGGCCCCCTACTTTAGAAACTCAAGGCCTACAGAGGCCATTGGTGAGCAGGTCCCCAAAGATTGCCCACTTCTCTCTCAGATGACCGCTAGGATCACAACAACTCCAAGGCAGAATTGCCAGGTAACTCCTAAGGAACTCACGTTCATTTTTTTAAAATTTTTTTGAATGTTTATTTATTTTTGAGAGAGAGACTGCAAGCAGGGGAAGGTCAGAGAGAGAGGGAGACACAGAATCCGAAGCAGGCTCCAGGCTCCGAGCTGTCAGCACAGAGCCCGAGGTGGGGCTCGAATCCATGAACTGTGACATCGTGACCTGAGCCGAAGTCGGACGCTCAACCGACGGAGCCACCCAGGTGCCCCAGAACTCATGTTCATTTTATACCCAAAACAGTGTCATCGAGAAAAGACAGATGCGTGCGTACTATGAAATGTCAGGTGTGCTGTTTGTTCTCACAAAAAGAGCCGTCCTACCTCGCAGCACGCAGCCTCCCCACTGTCGGTGAGGCCCTGGAGGTAACGTCAAAATCATCCTCAGAAGGGACCTCTGAATCTTTCTCCACAGCTGGAAAGGTACTCGGTTAGCCCTCTGATGTTTTGCACAACCCAGGTAGTATCAGCCCAAAAAAGAGTCAAGAACAGGTATTAACCCTCACCTGCTTGACTTCAGAAAGAATCTCCATCTGTCCCTATATTAAAGGCATAAGGTTATTTAATACTGTTCACTTAATTAGAGCCTGCCAAATATAATGGTTCTTGTGGTATTATATACCTAGCCGGAGAGGTTCTTCCTGACAAGGACTTTGCTAATAAGATGTCTGAGGAGCTGGGTTAGAGCTAGCAGGAATAAGTAACCGTGGGGCGTGCCACTCTTTCGTAAGAGCAGAACTCAAAGTGGCCAACCCACCTGTGTAGCTATTAACATGATACTGACAAGAGACTGCACAGAAATGGGCCTAAAACACTAAGTTAGGTGGAGGTGGTGGGGGGGTGTCTACAAGCACTCAACTAGATTATAAAGTGCAAGGGTAATAACTTCCTGCCTCAGCCATAGTCCTTGAAAGAATTTCGGGATCTGGTAGACTCTGCTTGATGTTTCTTTGAATCAGGAGTCGGCAAACTACTGTCCAAGGGTCAAACGTGGCCCAGTTCCTGTTTTTGTAAATAAAGTTTTATTGGAACACAGCCATAGCCGTTCACTTACACGTCGCCTGCCTGCTGCTACAACACGGCAGAGTTGGGCAGGTGCCACAGAGGCTGTGTGGCCTGCAGAGTGGAGATATTTACCATCTGGCCCCTTACAGGAAAAGTGTGCGAACACCTCCATTACAGCATTGTTCATAAAACTGCAGTGAGCTCAGCATATAATGTGGAGGGGGATATTTTTTTTTTCTCCTCTCCTCAAATAATATTCGGATCCAGGTAGACTAGCATTAACCAAACATCCTGATGTTCCGTGGCTTTTTTGTCTCCTTCCTTGGCCTAGAGATTTTATAGATGAGAAGGTGCTCTGAAAGTTCCCCGGGTCAGTAAGCAGTGAGGCCAGCTTCCACCATTAGACTGCCTCCTCATGGAAGAAAAGTAATGAAAACATTTCACCTTCTTATGATACCATAGAAGGCTTTATCGCAACGAGAAGTGAACCGAGAGGTCTGCACTTTCGTCTTTGACAGCTAAAACTGAAGGAAAAAAAAACTAATGACATGGAAAGTAGTAAAAAATGTAAATGAAATTAATTTTACTGCCAATCTTGTTGTTGAAGGTATCTGTTGATGGCCCCGAAGAGATGCTTAAATGCTCCCCCTAGGACCCTCCCGATGAGGCAAGCTCGCATCTCTACTAGCCTATGTCTGGGGGGCGGTTCGCAGGGCTCTGTGTCGTGTGCCACAGGCAACTCCAGGGAAGCATATCATCCTCAAAGCCTCTTGAACATTGTTTTAGGCTTAATTAATCAGCAATAGCAAGAACATAAAAAGACAGTTCAGGTGAACCGTATTAGCAAGTACCAAAATGAAATGTCTCTTCTTTGGCAAGGAGGGGGAATTGAACTGTAATCTCGATCACAGTGAAGAAGTTGAAAGACGTGACCAAGATGAGCAAAACGGCCACTGACAATACTTTTCATTCTAATGCTTTGTGTTAAGGTGTTCCTTGGATTCTATAAAATTCACCCATTTTAAGGGTACAGTTGGATGAGTTTTGGTGTAGCCACACCAACAACCAAGGTCCGGCTGGCTTCTTTATGCCCTTTGTTCTTGATCCCCTCCCCTGAATCCAGACCCCCATTGACCTGCCTTCTCTGAGTGCTTTCTTGCCTTTTCTGGAATTTTCTATAAATGGAATCGTATAGTCCGTGTCGTTGAGTGCATCAATATTTTGTTCCTTTTTATGGTGACATGTGTTATGGGCAGAGACAGGGCCTGGGGAAACACCAAACCCAGATGAAGCAGGCTGTCCTCTGCCCCCAGGTGGTTCTGAGTCATCTTTGCAGAGGATCTGTGGTCCCTCAAAGCGGTGGGCTCCATGGACAGTGACAGTGGACCTCCTAGGGCTTCTAAGTGCCACCCACAAACAAAGCCAAGAGCTTCACATAAATTGTGTAGACTATCTCATGTAATCAAGTCAACAGTCCTCAGAGGTAGGACCCTTCATGTGACATTCTAAATTCATTTGAACCGTGAGTGAAGACTTGTTTAATTAAGTGAGGTTTAAAAAAAAAAAAAAAAACATTTAATGTTTGTTTATTTTTGAGACAGAGAGAGACAGAGAGCAAGCGGGGAAGGGGCAGAAAGAGAGGGAGACAGAATCCGAAGCAGGCTCCAGGCTCTGAGCTGTCAGCACAGACCCCGATGCAGGGCTTGAACTCACGAACCGTGAGATCATGACCTGAGCTGAAGTCAGACGCTTCACTGACTGAGTCACCCAGGTGTTCCTACTGGGTTTTATTCAGCCACATTTTTTTGGTCCTCAATGACCAAAATTATTTTAAGCCATGGTACCACACTGGAAAATATTTTTAAATAAAATTCAGGATGCCATTTAATCTGTTCCTTTCGAGTCTTTCTTCAAACGTGGGTGAATCTGCAAATACCATTTGCTACAGCCTGAGTAACTGGAGTTTAAGATAATGGTGGCAAGGACAGTGAAAGAGCCAGCCAAAAAGGGAAATTAAATGAGTTTGGGAGATGCCTAACTGCAAAGAAACTCACCCGTCAAACAATGTAAATATCCCTGGGTGTAGGAAGTAACATCCAAAAACTGCGCCCGAATTAGTGTTATTAAAACAGCCTTAACTTTCTCGGGATCGTCTTGCTTATATTTGAGTCACATTACAAAGACTTTTATCTGGTTGTAGAGAAGCTGTTTTAAATTTTCCAAGCAGAGGGGCGCCTGGGTGGCACAGTCGGTTAAGCGTCCGACTTCAGCCAGGTCACGATCTTGTGGTCTGTGAGTTCGAGCCCCGCGTCAGGCTCTGGGCTGATGGCTCGGAGCCTGGAGCCTGTTTCAGATTCTGTGTCTCCCTCTCTCTCTGCCCCTCCCCCGTTCATGCTCTGTCTCTCTCTGTCCCAAAAATAAATAAAAAACGTTGAAAAAAAAATTTAAAAAAAAAAAAATAAAATAAAATAAAAAATAAATTTTCCAAGCAGATAAATGATAGGATTAGCCTCTGAAAGCAACGGGGTACAGAATTAGGTGTGTTTTATACCCCAATCAGCTCCTCGGCACGTTTTGAATGAAAGGGCCCAAGCTTTATGGAATTAACCTATTATATTCTAGCTATCGGTTCATTCCAGCAGGAACTACACTTCTATCGTAGGTTGACCTTTACACATTTTTATTTCTTTGATTATATCACGAGTTTTAGTGGTACCATTCCCCTGTACAAACCCAAGATATTATAATAATAATAAAGCAAAAACAGCAGAGAACCAAGCTCGTGCTATTATCAGGCAGAGGAGAGACCCAGGCTGGTGTACATCTTAGAGAATAACCACAGTTTTGGTGACAACGGTACTCTCGGATGAGACAGTCCAGGCCGTGAAGCTGGAGGAAGGGGTCATGAGCCAAATACAGGGGGGCTTCTGGAAGCTGGAAAGGGCAAGGAAGCGGCTTCTCTGCTGGAGCCCCCAAAAGGAACATGGCTTTGCCAACACCTTGACTCTAGCCCTCTAAGACGCATTTTGGACTTCCGACTTCCAGGACTGTAAGAGACTAAGTTTTGGTATTTCGAGCCACTAAGCTCTAAGCACTAAGTGGTCTTTTGTTATCACAGCCACAGGAGTCATACGCCGTGTCTGCAGAACCACTAACAGCTCTCTCACTCTTCTCTGTGACCAAGGATGTCTTGTCCCTAAGACATCCAGGTTCTGGGCTAAGGCGCAAGGGACAGGGCTCAACGTCGCAGAGATAGTCACCGCTGGTCAGTCTGAGATGAAGGGCTTGGCATTGGCGTTTTCAGACAGATCTTGCTTTTTAAGACATAAACCACCAGAGCTATCCCTTCTCTCTTGGAATATTAAACCTAAGAAAAAAGTTCCCCAAGGCAGTGCCGTGTTTATGAATGTGTTTATCACCTCTTATCAGCCATTTATCTCACATTTAGCTAAAACGTTTTCAATCAAGTTGCGATATTCCTTGACTTCGCTCTGAATCTTTTCCATTCAGGTCTGTGAGAACTCCTGACATCCGAAGCTTGACTACCACGTTTCCATAGCAACGGGAAAAAGAAAAAGAAAAAGAGAAAAAACAACCATCCAAATCTGAAGATCGCAGTTTACGGCTCTCGAACTTCACAACTAGGCCTCAATTGTTCCAGATTTTTGTTTTCTTTGCGATACCACTGGGTCTGTTCTTCACCATTCTGGCAGAATCTTCCTTTCTCCTTTAATTAGCGGAATCTTCTGAATTTCCCTGAACGTTGAAAGATCATGGCGTATAACTTGACCTTCTGGGAGCAGGGAGCAGGAACAATGACTACTTTTTCTGATGTGTTGCCATGTTGCTAGTCAGCTTTCCACACATACAGCTTCGTCTGTGGGTTAGTATTTGTACATGTGTGAGTATCCGTATGTGTATATACACAGTATTTATAGAGAGAAACTCTACAGAAGGAGCCTAGTTTTGATATTGAGAGGTTACACACAAAAAAAGGATGGAAGTGATGCAGCTGCCCCCCGCCCCCCCCCCCCCCCCCCCCGCCCAGGGCCTCAGCATCAAGCTGAGCATTAGTACAGACCCCAGAGCCGACGCTCCTGCGAGGTCCCGTTCGGTCCGAACACTGCCACGACCAGCCAGGCAGGTCTGCAGAGAGGGAGAGCACAGACAGAAGTCCTTCCTCTCCAGTAAAGGATTGCAACCAAATTTTCACTGCCATCGTATGCCGTGATCCTCAGAAAAAGCGGAGAGGAACAGAGCAGCAAACTTTACCATCAAACGCCAAGAAAAGGGCTCAAATATTATTTCGTGGGCATCTGTCTGCATTTGTACGTGTCCTGAATCCAGTCCCACGGATTCTTACGAGGACACGGATCATGGCGGAGAATCTCTCTCTCCCCGATGTACGTACAATTGCACGTCTCGTGGCGGGGGTCCTACGTGCACGGGAGGCAGTCAGCAGGAACCGCGTGTATACACATATATGCCCACATGTATAGACATACCTTTATGCACATACACACTGTTTGTTTCATATATACAGGCGTAAAATAGACTAAACACAGGTAGTTTTAAAAGTACCCTTTTGTGTGAATCGACTACCGTTGTTTGCAAACCTGAAAATAAAAGATGTTCATTATGTATGAGAAGTAATTGATTTTTATTCTGTGAGCATGTAAAACTAAGAGAAAAGCTAGAACCCGTACTAAGATGATCTTCTCGTTGATAAACTGTAGAGAACCATCCAAGCTCACGCCAAATTTTTCTATCAGATGAAACTAGTGACAGCCCGTGGCTTCTTATTAGAGCTCGCCACAAACTAAGGTAAGGTAAGTGTCTTAGCATATTTTAATACAGTTGCTTACTAAAGGTTTTAACCACACGCACACGCGTGCGCACACATGCACACCCACGCTTTCTTACGCAATCTACGTTTGCACCTGTGTTTTTCAGTTCGCCTTCGATAGGAAGTAGGAGTCCTTTGTTGTCTTTATTGTAGTGAAATTATGCAGATAGAGTTCCATATATTGTATTTGTTTCAATAGTAAGTCTTTTTGGAGCATATAGAATGCAGAGATTTTTTTTTTCCATTAAAATAAATGGGTATTGGTGGTTAAAACGGCTGGACAGTAGCTCTTCTCTGATTTCTATGTTGTGTCTGATGTTGCCGATACGAGGTCTTGCCTTAGTGCGGGTTCACATTTTTTGACTGGTCATTTGGGGTTCCCCGTACACCTCTTGTTAGCGGAGAGTGCGTCTGTAAAGCCAGAAGCACGCACTCACAGCCTGGGCGATGAACTCATCCTGTCCATCCTATGAACGATTTCTCTTCAGACGGCCAGGTGGGCGGCAGCCTGGCCCAGAGGCTAGCTAACCAACCATCAGAAAGCTCACCCTCCTTCATGAACCTGGACTATCCCCCGGGAGAAATAACGGCTGTCGAGTGGCCCATTCACTGAAACGAACAAGTCTCCTCTCTCAAGCCTCTCCCGCACTTTGCAAATCAAACCCTTGGCTTAACTTGGCTTAAGACACCGGAAAAGAGGAATCAAGTGCATACTTCCTCAGCAAGCAGAATATGCCTTAATTTTCCCCTACTTAAGTACACCCCCTGTCCCCAGAGTCCTCATCAGGACAGACGGATTTCTAGAGTGTAGTTCTTTCTAATCCTTAAAAAAAAAAAAAAAAAAGACCAACTCTTTGAAACCAAAGTGGTAGCATTTCCTGAACTGCAGAATGTTTTCTAACTTGCTAGAACACATTTATATTGTTCATTGAAATCAAAGCATTATCTCATTATTACCAATGCATTTTATTTTAGTCTGAGTTATTAAAAACCAAAAAAGTAAGAGACAGAAATTGCTTTTCTCGATCGCTGAGCACAAAACCGAGGATTCTATTTCCGCTGAGTGGACGGTCACCCTTTCTCCACTGTTTTATTAATACATCAACCACCCTGATTAAAACAGGTGGTTTTACACCTGTTTTACACACGATAACTTATTTCTGATCATTTGTTTCAACAAAAACGCGCGACCATTTTCTAATTTCGAAAAAAGTTACCTTCAACACTGCCTCTTCCTCCAAATGCACATCATTTCACATGGATGTACCTGCCGTGACTCTTGGCTTGCCCAAGGTAAGTGGCCTCCAGAACGAGAACCCAGTCCATTTTGCTCCGGGGCGCCTGTGGTTCCCACTCGGCCACAGTGCCCCTCCCAACCGTGCGGTAAAACCACACAAAGTGTCTCCCTCAGACCAGAAAACCCTAGTCTGAAGCCTCAGTTAGCAGGGCTATCCATCCAGACCGAGTAAACAGACCTGCTGCTACTTCTTAGTTCTAAGAGCTTTCGGTCAAGAACTGTGAACACCATTCTCAATTCATACTAAAGCTTAGAAATGTCTACTGCGCGAGGTAGACTCTTCTTCAGTATTCCCTCCTTTCCCTCCCATGGCTTGTGTGAAGGTACATGAGGGACTCCCACAAGGTTAATTAGATATCTCAGGTAGCCCAAAGTACACTCGCGTCCTCCCAAGTACCCAGTCATGCCCAAACCAACGGAGGGGAAGGAGAGCCGAGGGAGAAAGAGGGTAGGGCGTTCAGGAACTTGCCCTGAGCTCAGCTACAGACAAACTAAAGTATCTCCAAGCACTTCTATTTTTTTCTGTTTTTTTAATGTTTTAATTTCGTTTTAATGTTGTTTAATGAACATTAACCTCTTCACGTCAAGTTTTCTGAAGCACTAACCGACAGGTGAATCACACCAAGATAAAGGTGAGCACTGAGAAAGAATGACCTAGCTTTTGTGTTTAACCACTGAGTAATAATTAAATCATCGCCATTACCACCACCCTCACCATCATCATCAATGATCTGGCTGCACCTTTCACAAAGATGATGCATCCGTCTTCTTAACTGCCTGTTGAGAGTTGGAACTTCTCATAAAATGGTGGTAAGATGCTTTCATAATAGTTCATCCACAGCAACAAAGACTTCTTTTGTACGTAAAATGTGTTGCCCTTCTTAGATCTCCTATTGCTGATGGATTAGCCCACTACTGGGGAAAAAAATGCTCTAGTGTTGACTGTGTTTATATCGAAGCATATACAAAATATGTAGACACAGAAGAAAATGGTGGGATCGAGCCCGTGAACAAGGACTTCAGATAAGAACTTTAATTGCATAACTGAAGAGTAAGCCTATGAGCAGAAACAACTTAGATATTCATCAAACTCAGTAAGCAGAAAAGTCTCTTCCTATCGCTCGTGCTACATCGCTATCATCATATTAATCATTGGAGGGCTGCTGAGCTTGATAAGCCTTTGAACCATTTTGTTGGGCTTGCGCCAGCCGGTTGGTAGGGATTTGGTGAAAAGAAGCAGGTGTAATAAGACCACAATAAATTTCACCATGAAGCTATGAAGCCTTTGAGAAAGTGGCTTTTAGAAGCACTAGGAGTATAAGCTGAAAATTTCCATTTTCTGCTGCTTTTTTCAAAGCTTTTCCTTTAGAAAGCAGCAAAGTCATTCTTTATCTATAATGTACATAGATTTAGATTATTGAAGAGTTGGAAATGAAGGCCATATGAAAAACAGTCTGTGATGTCATACCCACATCAACACCATTCTGGTGGTAAATATTATGTATCCTCCCAAGATAAAAATTTTCAAAAATTTCAAACAGATTTTTATCATAAACACTCAAAAGGGATAAAAGTGTATCACTTTAAAATGTTTAATTCTATGGTAGTGCCGTTCCTTTGGGCTCGAGCTGCTGAATTGCTCAGGGTCTCGGAGACATAAATCAGCATTTTATTTACCATGTAGTTGCATAGAAACTTGTAACTTATTTGTGAAATATTTAAATAAAGGTTATCTGGGATTTTTAAGTGTGTCCTCGGTCTTAGACTGTCTTTAGTACAGTTTCAACACAGTGACAGAGCAAAAGGGATATTTGTTTAAATGGTGCTCTGGATGGCCTATAATGTTGAAAGGCCAAGGCTAAAACCAAGTGCTGCCTTCCTGATAGTTAACTCTTCCCCCTTCCTCGTTCATAACAGATCCCTCTGATTTGAGAAAAACAGATAGATGATACATGATAGATAGATGATAGATAGATAGATAGATAGATAGATAATAGATGATAGATAATAGATACATGATAGATGATTGATAAGATAGATAGATGATAGATGATTGATAAGATAGATGATAGAATAATAGATTGGGTGGATATAGATCGGTAGGTATGGGGATAAGTATATACATAGATAAATGGATACAGATGATGGGCAGACAGAGACAGATATAGATAGACAAAGATAAGGGAGAGATTGAGAGAGAAATGGATAGAAACAAACCAGATTGATTGATTGATTGATTGATAGATGATAGAAAGCAAGCAGGATTCCTTTAGGGAGGTCCTTAACAAAAGAGAAGAAAGGTGGTAATATTTAATAAGTGCCTCCTACGTGGGGTGCGTGGGTGGCTCAATCAGTTAAGTGTCCAACTTCAGCTCAGGTCATGATCTCACGGTTCATGGGTTCAAGCCTAGCATCGGGCTCTGTGCTGACAGCTCAGAGCCTGGAGCCTGCTTCCGATTCTGTGTCTCCCTCTCTCTGCCCCTCCCCCACTTGCACTCTGTCTCTCTCTCTCTCTCTCTCTCAAAAATAATAAATGAACATTTTAAAAAATGTAAATAACTGCCTCCTACAGACCAGATAATTTACATATGTAGGTAGGTAGGTATTTACATATGTAGGTAGGTATACACCTATTATACATATGTAATTTATATGGACCATCATTATACATTACATATATCATATAATTCATGGAATATTGGAATAGACCTTGTCTCCACTGTACAATGATAAGAGGAGGCTCGCGAGTTAAAACTCTCTCATGCTGGGTCTTGCCTAGTGAGCCGCGTGCGTGACTCCGGCACGGGCGCTTTTCCACTCTACCCTGAGACAGCACCACCCACCTGTCACCCGGAAGAAACCACCGAGGCTGTACCCTCACACACAGTACATGAAATTGATGGTGACGAGACAATCTGGCAGGACAGGGTGAGTGAAGCCGAAGAAAACCGAACCTGCAAGTCAGAGTCTTCCTGAAACGTCTCCTTCCTCCCCGGGGCATCTGTCTCCAGGAAATTGCTAGTTTGGGTAAATAAATAGGAAAGCGATTCCTTGGCAGCCGATCATGGAGACGCTAATTCGGAAAATTGCCACAAATGAGCATGAGAAACGTAAACTGACACTTCAAACCCAAAGCAAAACACTTCAAGATGGCTCGCGACACCCCTGATCATACGTACCATTGTTCTCCATAAAAGCGATTTTCTGTTCTTTTGGAAACAGCCTCGCAAGAGACCTTCCCCTGCTTTTGTGCCCAAGACAAAGGATCCAGGGATGCTCCCCAGGGCACACTCCAGAGATCCCGGCAAAACTTGCTTTTCACACGGGAATCCAAGCCGGGAGCACTGGTACCTGGACGAAGGCATTTCTAAATTAAACTTGCCGGAACTACGCCCCTCTCCAAAATAGGGCCCCACCTTTGCTCCTCAGCAAGCAAGATCCTGAAAACCCTGCCCTGCCCCCTCCCTGGGCCAGCCGGGCCGCGTCTTCCCTCCGGAGGGTTACTGGTACCTTGAATGCTTGTCCTGTACAAAAGGGGTATTTGGAACCTGCAGAAATTCCCCACTATCCTTCTGGAGATATGTCCCCAAGGAAAATGGGTTCGATGTTCCAATGTTACAATTGTCACATTGGTAGGGTGGTTCAGCAAATAGGTCCTCCTGCTTCCCCTTCCCAAAGGATGGAATGATGTGCGATTTCACAGCAAGCACCACCTCTTTCCCCTTTGCTTCCCTGTGTTCTCTGAGGCCAGCAGCTGCTGAACTTTAATCCTGTAAGAACATCTTCATGATTGAATGCTGTCTCTCTACGACCTCTGCAAATCCCGCCGTCCCAATGCACCCGTCCTACCAAGTGCAACTACAGTTTTAAACTGTATAGTTTTAAATTGATAATTTTTGCTTAAATTCATGTATTTTCCAAGAAAATTGTATATTCTTACCATGAATGAAAAGCCAGTATCACCTGGGATGCACTGAAGTAACAAAGTCAATAGCAAAATGGCAGAACTAGAGATACCAGTCCTTATATGACACCCCATCCACCCGCGCCCAACCCCGCCATAGAAACACCAATTTTAACCTCCATTCACAGATGAGAACATGTTTTGGGGAGCCCAGAAATATGCCTGAAATGTTCCAGCATTTCAGTGGTGCAAAAAAGAACAACAGAGGAGAGATGCGTTGAAGAGATAAGAGTGTCACTTTACCCCTCCCCCAAAGCAGCCCAGCTCAGGGCTGAGACCTCCAAGTCCACATTTCTTCTCTGCCCCCAAAACGTTGCTTCCCAGCTTTGCGGGACACTGCCACTCAAGTCTCATCCTGCCAAGAACACCGAGGGGATCAGCACAGCCGAAGGGTCTGGGGACAGCTAGCAGCAGAGAAAAGGGGGCGGGTGGGGTGGGAAGTTTACAGCACCAACGGATCTTAACAACTGGCCACTGGTCCAACTGCCTGGCCCACAGTCTCCATCAACAGTGCTGCTCACAGACAGAGGGAGGGCCCTCCAAAAATTCAAAATGGAACTCATATGTTATCCAGCAACCCCACTTCTGGGTACTTACCCAGAGAAACTGAAACCAGGATCTTGGAGAGATCACTGGGCTCCCATGTTCATTGCCACAGTGTTGACAAATAGCCAAGGTCAGGGGCGCCTGGGTGGCTCAGGCTGTTGAGCATCCGACTTCGTTTCAGGTCATCATCTCACGGTTCATGGGGTCGAGCCCCGCGTCAGGCTCTGTGCTGACAGCTTGGAGCCTGGAGGCTGCTTCGGATTCTGTGTCTCCCTCTCTCTCTGCCCTTCCTCTGTGCTCTCTCTCTCAAAAATAAACATTAAAAATTTTTTTTAAAAACGTGCCAACCTAAGTGTTTAGTGTTCTTACCACACAAATAAAAATCATGAATAATAATAATAAAGGAGGCAAGAGGAAACTTTGGGAGGTGATGGGTATCTTTATGATCTTGACAGTGATGGTTTCGTGGGCGTATTGTTATCCCCAAATTCATCGAGTTGAATGCATTAAGAAGTACAGCTTTTTACATGGCACTCATACCTCAACAAAGTGGTTTTAAAAAATAATAAAATAGGGTGCCTGGGTGGTTCAGTCGGTTGAGGGTCAGACTCTTGATTTCAGCTGAGGTCATGATCTCATGGTTCATGGGATCCAGCTCCAAACCTGCTTGGGATTCTCTGTCTCCCTCTCTCTCTGCCCCTCTCTCTCTCTCTCTCTCTCTTTTATAATAATAAAATAAATGCAATGAAAACCAAGAAGATAATTACCTGTTAGCTAGACATTATGTGCACTGAAGGTCTGGGCAGGATACTCCCCTGTGTGAAAAGGAGAGATGACCTAGCTTTAGCCGGGACTCAGACTCAGTTACACCCCACAGGGATCCTGCACCTTTCGCCAGCAAAGTGAAATGAGGGAGGACTGAAAAACTGCCTCCCAGGTGAGTCTCACTCGTGCAGACCACGCCCTCGAACCATCCAGAATCACCTCCATACATTTTGATAGAAAGGAAACAAGCAAAATTGCGTGAATAGAAGGGACCGTCTCAGATCCAGTAACTGAAGGCGACGTGTCCTCCTCTTTCTAGAACCCTGGCTCTTGAGTGGTAGCACAGAACGGCACAGGGGCACCTTGTTGGAGTGGTTTTGTTTTCCTTCCCCGCCCCCCACCCCCTACTTTATATGCTGGGAGGAAGGCGTCCACGGGCAGGGGTGGGGCAAGTGGAGGAGGCCAGTTCCCGGAGCGGGTTGAGGGGTCCAGGGCCCAGCGCCCCACGGGAGGCCTCTGGAGGCAGACAGGGCTGGAATGATGCCTGGGCGGGTACTTATGTGACGGTAGGACACAGGTGATGATAGTCTCTATTGTCCCTGTAAAACAGAATGCAAGGTTATCCTTTGAGGTTGAAGGAAGGAAACCCTGGGCTGGGAGAGACGGGGGAGCTTTGGAGCGTCCACGCAAGGCTGGGGGCTGGCGCGCCCAGGCCCCCGGTGGACGCGGCGGCACAGCCGGCCCTGGGGCAAGGGGTGCTCCCGCGCAGCCGCATGGGACAACCGGACAGCCAGACAGCCGGGGAGAAAAGCAGAGCAGGTGAACAGCAGCTCAGACCAGCGTTGGGCCTATGGCGCCGATGCAGGTGCAGACAGGGAGAAGGTGAGTGGCAGGTTCTCCAGGGACCTGCAGGGACTGCTCCGTCTCTGCTTACAGGGCACACGCAGCGTCCCACTGCCCGGTGACCACTCTCGTGCAGGGACACCTCCCCCGATGCAAGGCACGGGGAAGGAGGGGCGCGGGGCCAGGCCAGCTGGAACCAGGGACCCAGTAGGAAAGTGCCACATTGGCTCACATAAAACCAAACCATCCTGAGAGAAGGGGGAAAGGGAATGGCTTCAGTTACGCAATTCATCTACACAGGTCTTTTTTTTTTTTTTTTTTTAAATCAAGGTTTAAACGAGGATTGTTCAAAGCTGCATTTTTAAAGGTTAACTACTTGTGCGTTACACATAATTCAATAGTTTTGCTAATGGAACAGTATTCAGTTATGTTCAGTATATCAACCTCACAGAGTAAGTGTATCAGCCACGACTATAAATCAGGGAAATTTTTGTGTAAAGCAGCTCCTTAAAAGACCTTGGTCTCTGGGTCACCCGGGGGCTCAGTCGGTTGAGTGTCTGACTTTGGCTCAGGTCGTGATCTCACAGTTCATGGGCTCAAGTCCCACATCAGGCTCTGTGCTGACCTATCAGAGCCTGGAGCCTGCTTCAGATTCTGTGTCTCCCTCTCTGTCTGCCCCTTCCCAGCTTGTGTGTGCATGCTCTCTCTCTCTCTCTCTCTCTCAGAAATAAACATTTTTTAAAAATTTATTTAAAAAATTAAAGTGGTCTTTTATAAAAGACCTTGGTCTCCACACAAAAAAAGTATGCTGTCTTTCTTCAAAAGCGCAAAAAAAAAAAAAAAAAAAAAAAAAAAAGAAGGCTCCCTTAGACGGTGTCAAGTTTGCTGTTTATGTAAAAGAACTTTCAATCAGAATGAAAAGGACTCAAGTCTCCTGCCAGGAACACACACACACACACACACACACACACCAAAACTGTAGGTCCTCATGCTAATTCCCATTCTGTGTTGCTCACAGCCATAAGCCAAATCTGGCTACAAATCCAGAGTGTGGGTAGCCAGGCTTCTGTGCAGAGTGGGGGAGCCCCTATAATTGGGGCAAGAAGCAAGAAGGCCTGAAATCCTACCCAGCCTTGGCTGCTCTCCAGCTAAATTATCCCAGAGCTTTATGTAGACACTTTATAAAATACGGTGTGGGTTGCAGATTTCACGTGGTGTAACTTTACCAGCTGCTTTGGGTTGAATTGGGTCCCCCCGCCCCCGCCAGAAAAAAAGACATGTTGAAATCCTAACCCCTAATACCTCAGAATGTAACTTATTTGGAAACAGGGTCTCTGCAGGGGTAATTAGGCATAATGAGGTCATACTGGAATAGGCTGGGTCCCCAATCCAGTATGACTGGTGACCTTCTAAGGAGAAAGACACACCCAGGGAGGAGCCCATGTGAAGAGATGGAGGCAGAGATGGGCAGGTGCATCTATGAGCTAAGGGCCACCAAGCATTGCCAGCAACCACCAGAAGCTGGGAGAGAGGCACCAACACCTTGCCACCTTGCTTTCAGACTCCTGGTCTCCAGACCTGTGGGAATATAAATGTCTGTTGTTTTAAGCCACCCAGTGGGTGGTACTTTGTTCCAGCAGGCCCAGGAAACCTATCCAATGTCAATGGATAGGCCAATGTCAATATATCCAGAGGAATAGTCTCAAGGAATGCCCCAACTGAAAATAAATTCATACTTGAAGACGGAGTCAACAGAATTCTAGGCAACGTCCATAGATCCTTCTAAAGTGACTAGTTCTCAACTGAGGGCAACTCCCCCCAACCCCTGGAAACAGTGGGCAGTCTAGAGTATCTAGAAGTGGAAGCATCTAGTAGGCAGAAGTCAGAGAAGCTGTTCGGCATCCTACAATGTACAGGGCACACCGCACCCCCCACCCACCCACCCACAGCAACGGAGAATTATGACCCAAAATGCCAAAGGTGCCGCCGTTGTGCAACATTGCTTCTAAACTCGGGCAACTCAGAGAATTCTAGAATGATAGAAAAAGGAGAAGGTAGAGTCAGAAAGCCCTGGGCTCACGTCTTGTCTCTTACTTCCTAATGTGACCACCCCGTTTAAGAGCCTTAGCCTCTCCAGTCCGTTTTCTCAAGATTGGAAAATGGTTGTAATCATATCACAGGGTTCTTCTGAGGATTAGGTTAGAACACAGAGAGGTGTTTATTTTAAGTAATCAGGTAAAGTACCAACCACATAGCAGTTAACAACAACCAAATACAGAGGTTTGCCCCTTTGTCCTGGGAAAGAAGGTCTGGGGTGGGGTGGAAAGGGAGGTGGTGGGCAGAGGGGAGGAGACACCAGTGGGTGAAGTCAGGGGGCAGAGCTGGTGAAGAGAGCTGAGTCTTACCCTCCCCATGGCCAGCCCCCCACCCCAGGTTTTTTACAGATGCTTGTGGGGGGGGGGGGGGCGGGCTACAGCCTTCTCTGCAGCTAAAACCAAGCTGCAGCTGAGCCCCACAGTCCTTAAATTAGCTACCCAGTGTAAACAGTTGCCGGAACATGACAGGCCTTCAGTCCCAGGACTCACCTACCCCCTTGTTAATGAGGCCCAATCCCAAGACCACCTGTGAGGCTGGAACTCAAGGTCCCAACTCAGCAGCAGCCCCCTCCTTAAACACCCAAATCCAGCCTCTGAACCCCGCCGCTGCCCCCACCTCGACCACTCAACAGCAGGGGCCATCATGTTGAATGAAAGGAGCCGGGCGCTAGGGAGAGCTTCCGTCTGGTTCCACTCACACGACGCGGAAACACAGGAGACACGATTGTGCCCCTCGTGGGTGGGTGGGCTGGGGGGTGATAGCAAAGGGGCTGAGGTGAGGGGCTTCCTAGAGGCCGGTCATGTTTCCTGCCCTGGAGCTGGTTAACAGGTTAACTCGGTGAAAAGTCACTTGGGATTTCTGCACCATCCGGAACGTACGTTATGCTGCAAAGTCATAAACAACCTGCCCAAATGTGCCAAATGTGCAGCACCTCCACTCGACCCTCCTGGGGAGAAGGAGGAACGCTGGGGTCTAGGGTGTGACCAGGCCTGCAGCTGGGCATTGTGTGCATGGTGGGCGTGCCTCTCACACCCGGGGCCTCAGTTTTCTGGCTCCAGTGACCCGACCCCCTTCTCCCTACTCGGGGGTTGCAGGGTTTTGTTGGAGGGCAGGCGGTGGCACAGTCCTGGGCTTGGGACCTCGCAGGCGCCCAGTAAGTGCGTCCCAACAGGCCAAACAAAACAGCATGGCCTTTAACGACAGCCTGGGAAAAGGCCAAGATCACCATCCCTTCCCGCGGTCCCCAGGACAGGGCCTGTCCCCTTTTCTCCTCCCGGGCTCAGTGCGGGGCGGGGCCTCCGGGGGCGGGGCCTCGCTCGGAACGGAAACGCGAGAACGCAGACCCTTCCTTCCGGCCCGTGCCGCGAACTACGATTCCCACAACGCCTCGCGGTCCCGCGGCCTGCCTCCGTCTCGCGAGAGGAGGCCGCAGGGGGCGGGGCGTGTGCGCGGACAAACGGAAGTGCAGGTGACGGTTGAGACTTCGCCGCCAAGCTGGGAACCGGGGAGATGGCCGAGACTGACCCCAAGACCATGCAGGACCTCACCTCGGTGGTAAGGGACGCCTGCCGAGCCCGAGGCCGCGGGAGCCCCGGACCGGAGCGCCCTCTCCGTGGCCGCGCGGGGCCGGGTTTCCAGAGGCTTCGCCGGCCGAGGCCCCCAGGCCCGGCCTCCCCTCCCTTAGTCGCGCTCGCCTGTCCCTGAGCCGTCCCCCCGCCCCGGACGACCCCCAGTCCCCGCACGCCCCGCTCTCCCCGCGCCCCCTCACGCCCCGAGGCCTCCACCCCGCCCAAACGGGAGGAAGGCCCGGCGAACTGTGACTCGCAGCGGCCGCGACGGGAAAGGGCCCACTGGACGGGCGGGGAAACCGAAACCTGGAGAGGGAGAGGCCCCGGCCGGACGGGCACCGGGCCCACCCCCTCCCGTGCTGACCCCGCGCAGGCGTCGCGGGGCAAGCGCGAGGTGCCGTGTGTCACTGTTTCGTAGGTGGAGACCCTCCTACAACAGATGCAAGATAAATTTCAGACCATGTCCGACCAGATCATCGGCAGAAATATCCTTTGTACGCGCGGTCAGCCTCGCCTGCGTCCGGGCGGCGGTGTTGACAAACGTGAGGTTTGCGGGACAGCCTCAGGCGGTCGTTCACCACCTTTTTTCCTTTTTTTTTTTTTTGGTACTGATTTTGGATGTAGTCTTAGGTACTGTGCCAAGGGGTGGGGATACAGCTGAGCTGGACCCCTGGCCGCGGGGGACTTCCAGTCTCCCAGCAGTGTAGACGGCTGAAGTGACCATGTTCCCTTTAGTTAGCCCATGCAGACCGCGGAAGCTTCGGAAGGTTGCAAGAACTTGCCCAGGTCCCAGAGCTAGTAAAGGGCAGGGCTGGGAAGTGACCGTAGCCCCCAGACCCCTGCACTCTTGGCCGCAGAAGTCGGTACTCAAAGGAAGCTGGAAAAGGCAGTTCCGCTGAGACCTGTGCGGGGGGCCGAAGTCTCCAGGGGCCCTGGAGGGGAAGGGTGAGGAGTGAGGGGTGTTGGTTGTGTGTGGCTTTAACTTCACCACTTGATGACATGAGCAGTCGCATTGACGACCTGGAGAAAAACATTGCAGACCTCATGACACAGGCTGGCGTGGAAGAACTGGAAGGCGAAAGCAAGATCCCAGCCACGCCAAAGAGTTGAAGGTGAGGGAAGGGACAGCCTCGGGATGGCGTGTGTGCGTCGCGGTGACTTCCGTGTGGTCAGACTTGCTGCCCGTCACTTCCCAGCCGTGATCCTCGCAAGCGTCTCTTGTACCGGCCCCTCCGCGGGCTCCGAGCTGGCAGAATTTTCATGCCTAATTCGTTAGCAGGAGTTTATTTTCCCAGTGTTTATTACTGAGAGCTGCATCCGTGTTAGTTAAGGTAATTGGTTAACATTAATTAGGTAGTCACTGAGTTTATATCATGGCAGCCAGAACCCAAGAAATGCGTTTCGTTGGGCTGAGAATTCTTACCACTGGCAGATTTTTCTTCTTCTTCTTTTTTTTTTTATTTTACTTTTTTTTTGATAACCCAGACCCCACATTGCCGCCTCCATAAATGCTTTGAATTCCTGCACTAGATACATACCAGGACGGCAGCTGATTGTGACTTCAATGAAGTAGATGAGGCCACGTTAAGCCTTCACCCTAGAGTTGATTTAAATTCCCACCACGTAGTTCCAGATACCCGAGAAGAGACGAATAATTTGATTTAAATTCCCACCACGTGGTTCCAGATACCCGAGAAGAGACGAATAATTTGATTTAAATTCCCACCACGTGGTTCCAGATACCCGAGAAGAGACGAATAATTGAAAGGAGCCATGTAGCAAGGCCGCAAGATGCACTTGGCCTCCAGTTTCCCCGTAGTGAGTTTCTCGTTTTAAGGCTTTCCGTGAGGATGGTAGCTACGTCTTCGCAACCCGAAAGTAGTTTGGAAACTCCCTTTTCTCTCATCCCATTTTCAGCAGTTGAATTCACTATAAAAATAAAGTTTCCGGAGAATCTTCGGTAACTCTGGTGCCAAGCAGAATACACAGCCAAAGGCACCAAATTCCTTTTGTCTTCTTAAGTGTGCTGGGCATGTCCTGGCTGGACCAGATCCTAAGTAGCTGTAAAATACAGGTTGCTTTGAAGTCCAAGAAAATGGAGACTTGGGAGGTAAAAGACCTGGAAATTTGCTGTTACTCTGACCGATTGGGTTGATCCGCTGTGTGAGTGAGGCACACAGTTCTGTATGGGTTGTCCGCTCTTTATTCCTGTGTAGGGGTGTCCTGGGAAATGCCCTGCCAGTCGTAGAAGCTTCTGGGCCTCCTACGGCGGGGCAGTCCAAAGTCCCGACACAGTGAGTGAGAACATCCTCCCGAGAACTGCACTGACGGGAGGTGAAGTGAACTAGGAGACTTTAGTGATGGGGATAACAGCAAGAGAAGCTGGGATGCATTCAGAAGTTTTTAAGTAACGATTTACAATCGATCTGTTGTATCTTTGTTGGGGCATCTGCAGAGAAACTTAAGTTTAGCTCCCTAGAGGGTTCTCAAAGGG
This sequence comes from Panthera uncia, assembly GCF_023721935.1. NCBI lineage: Eukaryota > Metazoa > Chordata > Mammalia > Carnivora > Felidae > Panthera > Panthera uncia. The sequence continues at coordinate 21,108,169 of NW_026057589.1, forward strand.
TTTATAGTTGCTAATTGTATGTATCATTCTTGTCCTTCTCTGAACATAACATGTCAGATGATTTTTTCTCTTCCAACAGGTTGCTAATTCACCCTGAGACCCGGAACACCGTTTTTACAAGCGAAGAGAAGACCGAATGGCTTTCTGAAGCAACTACTATGCGTAGACAGGTTTTCTGTTAGAAAGTGTGCGTTCTTACCACATACTACATAGTTAGTTCATAGAGTGATTCTCCCCCCAGTTTCTTGAACATGGTAACGTCACATCTTGGACCTTGGTCAGTCGTGCTGTTAAATATTAAACACTAAAACTTTGGCGGTTCCTGCATAAAATTGTCAAGTTTTTTAGTGTATATTTGTGAACTCATCGTTTTCTATCGTTCCTTTTGTAGTAGTTGCTGTTTGATGAAAGTTGCTGTGTAAATTTTTATTAGACATATGGTAGGTCCTTCAGTTCCAATCAGATTTTGTGAAGGAAGACGTTTGGCAAGTTGACGACTCTGATTCTCAGCACAGAGTGACTTTTGAGCCGACACCAAATAGCACGTCGGTGATACTTTTCAAGTGGTGCAGAACGTTTAAAAATTGTTCGTTCAGGAATCTCTGGCGCTGCCCTGTTGCCAAAATTCAAAGTTGAACCGCAATTTGATGTCTTAAGGCTCTGAGGTCAGACGCCAGAGTAAGGAGGAACGACCACTCCCGCTTCTGTGTGTTAGAATTCTCAAATCTGGAAAATGACAGAACTGCCTCATGTAGTGAGGCGTTCATTAGTTACAGTTTTGCATGAGATTTGAACACTTGCGTAGGCCCCTGTGCTGTTCGTCTGCGATAGCCCTCGTTGAAAATCTGGCAGGATTTTACGACCCAGCTCGCCGTCTTGTCTTGGAGCTACTGACCAGGAGAAGGAACAGAACCGGAGAGCAGATCATGCTAAGTTTGTACCATAGCCTGGCTTGAAAATGGTAAATGACTTGTCATTGGCTCAAGTTTTTAAGATATACTGTTTCTTTAAACGATTTCTTACCTAAATTCTTACAGAGTAATGGTTTTATTATTGACCTTACAAGACAGGGGTAGTAACTCCTACCAGTCAAAAAGGCAGTGCCCAGAGCGCTAAGCCTAGAGGCCGGCCCTGACCGTGCACGAGATCCCTGTGATTGTCACAGCAAACGTGACTCCGTCTACAAAAAAAATGGGAAAAGTTGAGGGATGGTCTAGTGCTTCTTAGAAACCCTGAATGAACAGTGTGAGTTTTTTTTTAAAGTTTCCTATATCACCAGTCGTGTTTGTATTGCAAATATATAATATTATTGAGAAATAACTTGTCGTATTTATAAATAACGTAAGTAACACAAAGGAGTAAGTTTCCTCTGAGCTGAGTGAATGACCCACTGTTACTGCCCTGCCACAGAAACTCCTCTGATGGGCCGGTAGGCCACGCCGTGCACGGCTGAGCCGCGAGCCCCGGGGCTGCTGGCCTCCAGCTGACAGGAGCCCCGTGTGCACGATGCTCGCGAGCCTGGTCAGTGGCGAGCGGAAGTGATGCGGCCGATTGCTGTCGGGACTTGGGTGGGAGTTGTCTTCCTTACGTGACAACGATTTCAGAGGCAGGCTCCCCTGACCAGGAATACCCACCATAAATAAAGGTGCCTGAAATCCTGTTGTCAGAGCTTCCTTTGTGTCACAAGTGATTTGTGTGGTTTTCTACGTTTTCAGATTATAGGTGTGCGCGCCGTGTCAGATGAGGGGCTAAAACCATCACAGGATTGCATACACGTAGCCCAAGGCCAAAGGGGAAAGGGAGGTGTGGGCAAGGCTGTGTGGTGTGAGAGGGGGAGCCACCTTCCCACTGCTGAGGGTGGCTGGTGCCTCCCGTGCCCCGGACGCAGACCTTCCCCAAGCACATCCAGGGACGCTTGTCCTGGGCGAGGCCCTGGGAAAGAAGGCTTTAGGTCGCTTGGGCTTAGAAAACTTGCCTCCTACTCCATTCGCTTCATGAAAATTCACGGGGCAAATTAGCATATTAAAGGCTCTGAGGTCCCACAGCAGAGACCTGTGATTTAACTTTCTCACCTGCCAGTTTCCAGATTATTTGACCAAGGATCTTTTTTTTATGCTTAGCACCTAATTAACGTTTGATTTAACTAGTGTGTGTAAAATACACATGGGGAGATGGCCGTTAAAGTAATCCAATAAATAGCTTTGGATTCAATTTATAACTGCCCGCATCCCCGAGCGCTCACTTGACCTGTTCTCCAAGCCTCCGGGCAAGACTTGACTTAGCCTGATATCCAATAGCTTTGTGACCCCAGTGAGGCCTTCACTTCTGTGCAAGGGGATGGTTTTCCTCCGCGGTGAAGCCGGGAATGCGGCTGCCCGTGCAATTACGTCGCCCCGCGCTGGCTGCCCACCCCCTGGTGGGTCTCGGCCCTCCTGGCACAACCCGGGTCCACCCGCTGCCCCCTCCCGGGGCTGCAGCCACCGCTAGGTGCGTCCGTCCCGCGGGCGCGTGGCCGTGGTGGTCGTGGCTGGTGGTCGTGGCGGGTGTTCGCGCGGAGCAGCACGGCCCGCCTCGGATCCAGCCGGGATCTCGGGGCGGGCAGGTCTGTGCCTCTCTCGCTCTCCCACCGGCCTTTGCCCGTTCGAAGACCTCGAGGAACCCACTTCGGACCCGGGAGTGTCAGGGGCTCGCGCCAAGCCAGACAGGCGGAAGTTTGACCCAAGGCCCTCGCCTCCCAGCCCAGGGGGCCCATCCGCTTCCCCACCAGGCCTCTAGCTGGGCCTTTCCTTCAAGCCACAGGTTTTTAAAGCACTTTGATCTCATCTGACCAATTTCGTTTTCCCAGCGTTTCATTTCCAGTAAAGTCCCATCATGTTTGACCTTCTCAGAATAAACCTCCAGTATTTGGGGTAATTAAAGGTTAATTTGTCTTTGAGAGTGGTTGGCATCCTAACGGAACTTTTATAACACTGTTGCTATGGGAACAGAGTCCTCTAAAGCATCCACTGAAAATGAACTTCTTTAAACATGCTGTTTGCACATTGAAGGTTCCCTGTAAGGATAATTATATTCCTTTTCTCTCAATCTCTCTCTCTCCATTTTTTTTTTTTTTTTTTTTTTTTTTTTGGTATTCTGCAGCTTATACATTTTAATTAGATTTAGGTGGAGGAATTGGCACCTTATGTCGTCAGATCTAACCCTGAACAGTAACAGGCGACAGTTAGTCCTAGCCGGCACCCGTTACAAGTGTTCCTGGAAGCCACCACCATGCGCTGGGCAAAGCATTCTATGTTACTTTGTCTTAATCCTCAGGACAACTTTGAGTGAGGTTTGTAATCCCGTCAGTCCTCCGTTTAAACAGAAGGAAGCCATCATCAGGGGTCGGGCAGGGTCGCGTGACCCGGGACTCTGCCCACAGCTGTCCCACGGCGGAGCCCACTGCTCACAGCTGTGTTTCGTCTGCCTCCGTAGGAGAGCCAACATCTCCCAATACTGATGGCCGCACTCCCTGGGAATCGTCAACCCACTACCTCAGCGGATCTTGAAATTCAGTTTCAAGGCTGATTTTGTGTTTTCAATGACACGTGACCTAAATTCGATAATAAACATGTTGATGTGAATTTTTATTCAAGATTAAAAGTTTTCGGGGCTCGGAGAAAACACGTGCTCCCGGACTAGCTTCTTTTTTGTTTCTTCCTGGGTAAGTGATTTGAGAGACAAGTCCAGTTGAGTGAAATGCTCCCCTTGACAGAGCCATGGGGAATACTAACTACTGCTTTTCTCGTCCGGTTCCTTTCTAACCCAATCATTTCTCATGCACAGATTTTATCCCTGAGACCCACCCTGGGGGAAGAGAGAGCCCCTCTCACAATGACGGATTTCCTTACCGTCTTCTCGGGACACTTTGTTAACGACAAGACAACAACGACAACCCAGATGAGTACAGAAGTCCTAAAAAGGTACCCATGCAGCCATCACCTGGAATCTTAGTCTACCAGTAATGTTAAGTGTCTGCTTTGAGCTGCAGGCTCTTTGGGGAAAAAAAAAAAAAAAAAAAAAATAAAAAAAAACCACTTTTTAGTAAATGGAAATGGGGGTGGGGGGACGTGAGTCACCGCCCAGACACAAAAATCAGAGGGGCCGTGGCAGCATTATACCATCAGCCCCACAAATCACTTTGGAAATAGGAAGGGAGCTGGTTTCTACACGTCAGGCTGACTCTTACAAAGGAATCAATTCGAATGTTTGCCTCTCCTACGCTGAGGCTTTCACCAAGAGAGGCGCCTGGAAGTTCCTCAGACACCTGCCTAGGGTTACATTTGTATCTAATAGATAGAGAGCATCTGCTTCCTTGGGTCCCTGGCCACCGCGGGTGAAATGTGATGCTTTGTCGCTCTCTCCTTGAGCAAAGCCAAAGCACGTTTATATAGCACATTCGTAAATGTCTCAGGGATGCTACCCTGCTTGGTGGTGGTAATCTGTGCTCTATGTCTATAGCTCCCTATTAGGTGGGTCCATTTTGACCAGTTATTCATATTGGACAGGGGGAAATGTCTGCCTTCCAAAGAGAAACAGTACTGTTGCCCAGGAAGAATTGCCCGAATTTAGGATCAAGCTCTTTGGACACGCTTAGCTGCCAATAACAGCACTGCCTTGTCAGCCAAAGGGGGTGGGATCGCTTCCCAAGGTGACAAGTCCGAGGGAAGGGTAGCTCCGGGAAGAGTGAATTCCACACCTCCACGACGCGCTCAGGGACCCGGATATGGACCACCTTGGTGCATCCCACAGAAAGAGAACACCTCTCTCCCTCCATGTCTTTTTAAGGTTGAGGAGAATGTTTCCCCAAAGGCGTTCCTACCTCGCGGCCCATCCCTAGATGCCTGTGCCTGAAACAATCCCCGTCAAGGCGACAGGCCCCGCGTGACAGCTGTGCAACTCTCGGCTTTCGGTCACGACCTGGGGGCTGGGGGTGCTACTGGCATCAGGTAGAGACCAGGATGCGGCTGAACATCCTACGTGCACAGGACGGCCCTCGCCACAGAGAATTAGCCGGCTCCACGTGTCCACAATGCCAAGGCGGAGAAACCCCAGCTCAACCCGTTCTTGGTTCAACCTGCGCCTGGTTTGGGGCCCCTGCTAACGGCCCCTGGATGCTCCTAGGAGACGAGACAAGGAGCAAAACCAGGATTCCGGTGGACACCCCACAGTGCGTTACCTCTTACAGATGCAGCTTCTGGATTATATATGGTAACACCGGGGACGGTTAAATGAGGAATTAGCTGGCTCTCAGCCTTGGCTGCACATGACAGTCCCCCGGGGAGCATGTCAAAACCCCATGAGCAGGCAGCACCCAACTCCACTGTGTCAGAATCCCTGCAGCCGGCCCGGACAGCAGGGTCTGCTCCAAGCTCACATTCGAGAAGTTCTGTCTAGTGGTGCCCATGGGGCGACGGCATTCACTGCACAAATCAGATAGGATTCTGCCAACCTTCTGTCTACCCGGCTGACATTCCCCACTCGGGAGTCAAGACGGCACCCGTTACCTGGCGTTCAGTGCCAGTCACGTGTCGCTGCTGCTTCGACGGCTGGATGGTGCCACCCTGTCGGGAGGATTTCTGATTCCCTGACGGCTGATGTCTTGCTTCCCATTCACCTTCGTCAGGCGTCTGATGGCTGGGCGCTCTGCCAGGTGCTTTCCCAGCCTCAGAAACGGCCTCAGAACCCTGGGAGGCTGTTGACATTATCAACAGTTTTCAGAGGGGGTCCTTCTCCCTCGAATCGGCCCTCGAATAATCCCTCCCTACACCAGTGCTGTCACTTCATTATCCCTTACCTTTTATGGGTCCTGAGAAATTGTCATCAAAATGCAGCGCGCGTTTCCAGAAAGAAACTTTAAATATTAAATACCTTAAAACGGAAGGCGTGTTATGCAGACAAAAACCCAGTTAATTTTGATGGGCTGTGGATAATCATCAGAAGAGTCATTTCTGGGAATTAAAATATTATGGTTGTTTCTTTTAATGATACTCTCTCTCTCTTGGAAATGTAAGAGAACCACTTAGCTGATGCTGCTCCAAAATCCTGTCAAGGTCAAGGATGGGCCCAAATTCTTCGTGGACCAGCAGCCTGGGACTGGCCTGGTGTACAGATCACAAAGCTGGAAGTGCTACAAAACGGTGTCCTACAAAGAAAGCAGTCTCTGATGTGTACCCAACCTGTGTTTCCTGGGCCCATATTAAGCATCTTAAAGAGACAGACTCTTTTGAAACCAGCTGTCAAAATCAAGCTGCCTTGCTAACAGAATTCCAAAAAGGTTTCTGATTGCCACAGGTCTGCACTGGGGGCTGTGAGCCCTCATCACTGGAGCCAGACCTTCTAGAATCCTTTTTCTGAGAGGTCGATTACATGAAACATACATCTTGCCGGCATCATCAAAAGGAAACGCAGTTAAGATTCTTTTAGTGGGTCAATCTCATTTTCTCATGGCAGACAAGGCTTAACAAGGATCTGTGACCCAACTTTGTCTTCCTCACAATGGAGAACAGACCCCGTAGGACCCCTCTGGCACAGCTGAGCCAGTATTTCTGGAATCACTGACTGAGAAAATTTCCCTCACCGTGAACCCTGCCAGAAATTTCTTGGGCTTATTCAAGCTTATCTGTATTCCAGGACGATCCTGGAAAAAATTCACCAGTAATGCTTTGACAAGTTGCTGTTTGGTAAGTTCAGAACTTACAGGGTCTCTTTTGTACTAAGTAATGTAATAAACTGGGCAAGAATTCTTTGAAACTAAATTGATGGGGTAGATTATCTGCTTTATGCCACATTTAACACTGTTGAAATGTTAAGCGTTTTCTTCCTGGGGAACTAACGACTGGTCTCTTCTGGATTGTATAACTTCTTGAGATGGCTCTGTAGTTGGTCTTGATTCTGTAGTTGGTCTTGATTCTGAAAGGTTTGCAATGGCATCTGTTCTGGTCACTTAGAGCTCTGACAATAGTCATTCTGCATTCTACTGATACTCATTTTCCATAGTTGGTTCTGAGAATGGGTGTTTGTTCTGCCTGGGCTTTAAACAAAACATACAGCTGGAGAATATGTCTTCCTCAGAGACAGGTTCCTATCTATGGCCCCGCTTCTTAAAAGGGGCCCCCAGGCCAGTAGCATCAGCATTCCCAGGAAACTTGTTAGAGATTCAGGTTCCCGTGCCCTGCCCAGTCCCACTCAATCAGAGACCCTGGGGGTGGAGTCAGGTGGCCAGAGATTTAACACACCCTCCAAGGGGTTCTGATCTCACTCCAGCGTGAGCACCTGAACATTAGGGTGTCAACCTCGTTCCTGTCGTCCCATAGCTTTGGGCATCAGACTAATCAACACAAGAGCCCCCCACCCCACCCCGCCATCCCCGGGGGCACTGATCAACAGGCGAATCCTGGCCTCCTCTTTTGTAAACCCTGATCCAGTATAGACAGGGCATGGGCTGGGGGTTCCACGTTGTTCATCAATACCTCAGTTTATTGTTTTTATATGTTATTTCCTACACACAGAGGAGGACCGCACGGCAGATAATCCCATGCTGAGTCACTCAAGCTTCAGCAGCGGGTCCTAAGGTAATTTACAAGGAATTGATTCTTAATTACCCAGGACAGGCTAGCGTGACCTTTCCGGCCCAGTGAAAAGAGGTGTGGGCCCTCCAGCCCAAGGAGCTGAGCCTGAACAGCCTTCACACCATGAAGACCTGAATCACTTCAAATCAATTTGCTTCTTATTAAAATGTACTTCAATAAAAAATCATTTCAACTCTTAAGCCACAAAAGGATATCCAATCATTTAAAGCTTCCTGAGCATTTCAGCTGATTAAAAAGGTTTTAAAGAGCACAGTAAATATTTTACTAGCAGGAGAAGTTATTCCATAAGGAGATTATTTATTAAAAACCAGTAACTTATTAGTCATTTATCTTTATTTTCATGAACGTGCACACTCGATCCCGGCACAGCACCTATTTCCCAAAGCAGGTTAGCCTGTGAGTTGATGATTTTATAATATGTAGATGTGTTGAAATAGCATTTAACTTGAGAAAGTAACAAGATTTTACTCCTAACAAGTGAGAGATCTGTGAAATTACATTTTAAAAGAACTTTTGGAGGGTTTTAAGGATAGTTTCAGGCACTTAAAAAGAAATCACATTTGCCGTTTTGAAAAACAGATCAAATTTCTCATTTATCTTTTGAGTTATGTTTCCTAAAGAAAGTCACTAACGCAGGACTGACTTTTTTTTTTCTTATGGGTAGAAGGAAAGCATTTTAATACTTGAGCCCAAAATGAAGGCACTGAGTTCAGTATTTATGGTCCAATCTTTTATTTCAATAATAAAAGGAATTAGAATCCCTTCAGTTGCAGTGACTCAAACGGCTTAAACAGTAGGGATATTTAATGACCCCATAAAATGAGAAGGTCAAGAGGCTCTGGGGACGCTTTGCGAGTCAGTTCCGCTCTGTCCTGACTCCAGGCTGGCTGCACGGTGCCCCCGCTGGCTCTCCCTCACCCGGACACAAACCCCCAAGCGTCACCCCAACACCACCGCCCCCAAGCTTTTTCTGTCCGTCCACCTCTGTTAAGTTACGTGGGTTGTGTGCCCCCAGCAGATACGTCCAAGTCCTAACCCCTGGTAGCCGTGAAAGTGATCTTATGTGGAAAGTCTCTGCAGGTGTCATCAGGTTCGGGCGAGGTCATGCCAGATCTCCACGGGCCCAAATCCAGTGACTGGGGTCCTTTTAAGAAGAGAAGAGACACAGAGACCGACACGGGGTGAGCACCGCATGACAACAGAGGCTGATCCTGGAGTGTTAGGTCCCGTGGCCAGGAGCATCGAGGATGGCCAGCAGCATCTAAAAGCTGGGAGAGAGGCAGGGACCGGAATCCGCCTCCCTGCCTCCGCCAACCCCCGCGGGGCTGGTGTTTGAAGCTCGCAGGCTGTGCTCAGCGTTACATCGGTCTTCGAAACTAACACAGTCTCCAACATTTAGAAGAGCTAACTGTGCATTTTTGCAGCTTTCCTGGCAGCGGGACGTGGCTGGTTGACGATGCCCTCCTCCAGGAGAAGTCACTGAAAACCTGCCAAGTGGCTCCGGGAAGAATCCCACTGCCTGGTGAAAGGGAAAGAAGGGAAAGAAGGGAAAGAAGTGGGTCCCCCCCCTTTCCCCTGCTTGAACTCGGACATGGCTCAGATCTCGGAGCCTGAGAAGGGCAGCGTGGGGGTGAGAGAGAAGAGTGGGGACCCACAGAGAGAGGAAGAGGCTGGATCCTTGAAACCCTCCCTCAGAGTCAGATGGCACCCACCAAGGGACACACGAGCAACAGAAACCATGTGTCATCAAGGCTTCTCCGGGTGTGAACCGTCCCAATGACAGGGACAGGAGTGTCACAGCCCATCTGAGGCAGGTAGGCGAGAGGTGGGCTTGGCTCGTTCATCCTCTTTCTCCCCCTCCCGCTCCCACCCAACACCCTTCCCCCACCCCCACCCCCACCCCCACCCCCCGTGCCCATACTGCTCACAGCCAAGGGGACTGGTCACAGGCTCACACTGGCCACTGGTCAGACCACCTGGGGTGTCACTGACCGGCTAAGGAACAGGAGACAGCCTCATCTGGTCACGGCCAGTGACGGCGTTTCAAGAAGGGATGCGACGGCACCCACCCAAACCGATGGCCCCAGGCTGGCCCCACCTTGGCGAAGTCACTGGGTCCCCAGGTGTGGTCCAAAATGGCCACATGGAAATTGTCAGTGACAGTGCCAGAGCTCCCTCTGCTAGCCAGTCTGTCCAGGCAGCGAAAACTCTATCCCGGAAGACAGCTTGGAGAGCAGCCCACAGACCCCACCTGGACCCTCTCCTCCCAGAAAGGCCAAGAAGCCCAGAGCTGACGTTTACTCTCTCGGCCCTGTGTGCAGCCCCTGTGGCTGACCCGCCTCCCCTTGGGTACTCTCTGGTCTTAATCAATAATATTATCAGTCAGGCTCGAGGCCAAGCTGGGGTCCTGCCTCCCTAGGGTTCCTGCAAAAGGAAGGAATTGGATGAGTGAATGCAACCCTGGATGAGCCCAGGGTTCTGGCTGAAGACAATGTTGGCTGTTTGGGTTCAAGAAACAGAACCACACAAAAAGGACCCCGTGTGCCGGGCCCCAAGGCCAGGGGAGAGTAGCCAGGGGCGTGTGGGATGTCACAGCAGACCTTGTCTCCGGGCTTCCTCCTGACTGCATTCCTGTCCGGGAAGGGGGGGGGGGGGGGGGTCGTGGCAAAGTACTTCAAACCCAGGGCCCTAAAACAACGGAAAAGTGCTCCCTCGCGGTTCTGGAGGCTAAAACTCCAAATCAAGGGGTCTGCAGCGCCGTGCCCCCTCGTCCCAAGGCTCCAGAGGAGAATCCTTGCTTGCCTCTGACCGCTTCTGGGGGCTGCAGCAGTGCTGGGGGTCCCCGGGGCTGTGGCTGCTTCTCTCCAGTCTCTGCCCCATGGTCTGGTGGCCTCTCCTTCCTGCGTGTCTGTGTCCACATTAACAGCCTCTTCCTATAGGGACACCGGCCACTGGACCAGGGCCCACATCGGTCCATTACGATCTCACCTCAGCAATTATATCTGCCAAGACCCTACTTCCCATTAAGGCACATTCACTGGTCCTGGGGCTTCAGACCTCAATATATATTTAAATGTTTATTTTTTAATTGTTTAAATTTATTTATTTGTTTATTTTTGAGAGAGAGAGAGAGAGAGAGAGAGAGAGACAGAGCATGAGTTGGAGAGAGACAGAGAGACAGGGGGAACGGGATCCCAAGCAGGCTCTGCGCTGACCCGACCCGGGGCTCGAACTCATGAACGGTGAGATCGTGACCTGAGCCGAAGTCAGAGGCTCAACCGACTGAGCCGCCCAGGTGCCCCCAGACCTCCACACATCTTCAACCTAGGTTTCCCCACCTCCCATCCCTGGGGCCACCCATCTGGAAGTGTAAAGACAGAGGCTCTCATTCGCCCAGTGTGGCTCAGGGCTCAGTCCTGCCAGTAGGAAGCGTGATGCTGTGGGCCGGGAGCCCCTCGGGGACCGCCATCCCTACACCTGATGTTTTCGGAGTCCTGGGAGAGGCTTCCGTCTATTACCCACAATACCCACATCCGGCACAGAAATGCATTTATCTGACACCGACCCCCTGGTTTGCTTCGTGATTTCACAATTTAGCAAAGGGGATCAGAGAGCAGGGCTACTGGCACCCCACGTCTCAACCCAGCCGTTCCAGGGGCCCGAGGGGCCCGAGCTGCCCTTGCTTTTGGAACAGATCTTCTGCACAGTCCTCCCCCCACCCCCTCTCCTGACACGCCCCCAGTCTCACTTGATGGGTGCTTGGGGTCTGCCGTTGTCTCAGAAGGTCTGAGCACCCCTTTCTCGTCCCGCTCCTCGGGTGATACATTCAGACCACCTCCGGGGGACCAGCTTCGCGTTTTACAGCTGGCTTTTTAACAAAGGAATTGTAACTGCTATATCCAGGGTTGATTGGGTTTGGAGAAATTAAGATTTTTTTTTTCATAAGCAAGTAAATTGGGAATTAAATTAGGTCTAAAATTCATTTAAGGCTTCTGACAACTTGTTTGCGGGAAGTAATTGCTCTGGTGCTGGCGACTTTAATATCAGAGAGAAGAAGCCTAAGAAAAACTGAGCAGCGCAAAAGAAAGAGGGAAGTAATACATTTGAATGGAGAATTCATCCTCCCCAAAATTTTATTATGAAAATCTTAAACGGCAAAGCTGAAAGAACTTCTCCAGTGAGCCCCTGTCCCACCACCACTTAGATTCTACCATTAACACATGACTTCACTTTTTGGATCATAGTCTGTTCTGTATCTCTCTCTCTCTCTCTCTCTCTCTGTCTCTGTCTCTGAGAATTTTTTTGATTAGATGAGTACCAACTTGCCCTGGGGACTCACTCTTTGCAGGGAAAATGCACACCAGACTCACTTTCCAGGGAGCCACTCACTTTCCAAGTTCATCAGCCCGTGACCAGCCGAAGCCCTTCATATCTGACCCCCTCCCCCCACCTTGTGCTATTGTGATTTGTAAGAAATATATATTTGGCCTTCATTCCTTTTCAGGCACAGAGCTCCTAAAACCCTTGGGATTTCCTTTTTTTTTTTTTTTTTAACGTTTATTTATTATTGAGAGACAGAGACAGAGCATGAGCAGGGGAGGGGCAGAGAGAAAGAGGGAGGTACAGAATCCCAAGCAGGCTCCAAGCTCAGAGCTGTCAGCACAGAGCCTGACGCAGGGCTCGAACCCACGAAATGTGAGATCATGCCCTGAGCTGAAGTCGGAAGCTTAACCCACAGAGCCCCCCAGGCGCCCCACCCTTGGGATTTCCTAATTGCTCGGAACTAGAAAGGTGTCTTGTTATCCTTAACAAACCCCTTTCAACCACACCTGAGTTTATGTTAATGAGGTGATTTCTAGAAAGCGCCTAAGCCTGCCATCTGGGTGCCAGAGGAAGCCACGGAGAGATTGGAGGGTTGCAGTTTTCAGTCCCACCCCTAGCCTTCCGGGGAAAGAAGTCCCTAGGTAACGAAGCCTCCTTAAAACCCAAAAAAGGGCTGGGTTCCGAGAGGTTCCAGAAGAGGGGCAGAGCGGGTGTGGAAGGTCGGCGTCCTTTCCCCAGAGCTTGCTGGGTGCGTCTTTTCCACTTGGCTGTTAACAGGTAAGTAACACGTTTCTCTGAGTTCTGTGAGCCGCTCTAGCAAATTCCGAGAAGGAGCAGGGGGTCTGGGAAGCTCCTGTTTGTTGGGAATAGGGCAGAACACAGGAAACAACCTGGAAGGCTGCCTTGCAGGACTGAGCCCTCACCTGGGGGGGGGGGGGTGTCTGATACTGTTTCCAGGTACCTACTGTCAGAACCGAGTCGAATTGTGGGACCCCCAGCTGGTGTCAGAGGACTGTCGGGTGTGGAAACACCCCACTAGAATGGGGATTTTACCTTTTACCACCTCCCACCAACACATTTCCCTGTTTGGCGCCCCTGGAATGTGTCCTTAACCCCCCTCTGCCTGGTAACCTCCTCTTCCACCGTTAAGACCCGACTCATCTAACCCCCCCCCTTTTTTTTTTTTTAACATTTATTCGTTTTTTGAGAGACGGAGCGTGAGGAAGGGTGGGGCAGAGAGAGAAGGAGACACAGAATCCAAAACAGGCTCCAGGCTCCAAGCCCGACATGGGGTTCGAACTCACAAACCCCAAGATCATGACCTGAGCCAAAGTTGGACGCTTAACTGACTGAGCCACCCAGGTGGCCCTCATCTAACCCTTTAAGACAAAACTAGCCTCGGTTCTTGCAAAGAGAGGGAGCCTCATTCTCTTGTGATCCCCGAGGTATTTCCAACGTGGCTTTAACACCACACTGTCCTCAAATTCTTTGTCCTGTGTGTCTCGTTCCCCTGGTCTGAGAGAGACCCTGGGGGCCCCTTGGGACTTTGATTCATCTTCTCGTCCCCTTTGGTGCCTGGCACAGGGCCTGGTGCGAGGCAGGTACGTAAACGGTAGGCAAACGGTGCACAAGAATGCTGGCTGGAACTCCCCAGGACGAAGTAATCGTGGCGAGATTGAAGTTCAAGCTGCCCTGTCACACTCACTGGCACCCTCTTTGCAGACCAGCCTGCAAGGCCAGATATGAGCCCACATCCCATGGCCCCCATTCCCTCTGTGTGAAGCATCACTACCACAACCAGGAGCAAGGAACAGTGCAACACATGAGCAGGTGTTTTCTAAAGGGCGGATAAAAATAGCTGCTACTCAAAAAAAAAAAAAATGTGTTCGGTGACTAAGGTGGGGAAGCATTACACTAAGCAATGTGCACAGATTTCTCACAAGCAGGACTTCTCGGAACTTTTATTTCTGAGACAGACACAGTATGAGCCGGGGAGGATCAGAGAGAGAGAGAGGGAGACATAGCATCCGAAGCAGGCTCCAGGCTCCAGGCTCCGAGCCATCAGCACAGAGCCTGACGTGGGGCTCGAACTCCGGAATGGTGAGATCGTGACCGGAGCTGAAGTCACATGCTTCACCGACTGAGCCCAGCCAGGCGCCCCCCCGGGCTTCTCAGAACTTTCAATCTGCTCATACCTAATGTGAATTTACAAGCAGTGACCGTCTAGGTGTTTCCAGAACAGAGCCTTTCGTGGAAGAGAGGCCAGCACTGCACGGATGCACCTTGAAAGCCCCAGCTGCCAATTCTGTTTCCTGCCACCGTGCTGTGCCATTGTGACCACTTTGGCGTCCTACATCCCCGGCCTAAAGTTGAATTTCTTATACTAAATATTGCACTAAACATGGAGTTGGTGGCTTTACAGTGGGTTTTGCCGTCTTCGGTCTGGAAGAAGCCCGAACTCCGGGGATGCGGGGTGGGACAGATCATCCGGAGGAGAGGACCTAAGAGAGGAGGTTCCAGGCACCCATTGAGATGTGTGACTATTTCAAAAGAAACCTGTCCTCAGAAGAACCTGTGTTATCACCATCCAAAGCCTTAGAGAGGCCAGCATGGCCGTCAGAGTCCCTGTGGAATTGTCCACCTGTCTCTCCCAATAACACCAGCTCCCAAAAAAATAAGTAAATAAATTATTATGGGGCACCTAGGTGACTCGGTCTGTTAAGCGTCGTAATTTCAGCTCAGGTCATGATCTCACAGTTCACAAGTTCGAGCCCCACATTGGGCTCTGTGTCGGCAGCTGGAGCCTGTTGGGGATTCTCTCTCTCTCTCTCAAAATAAATAAAATTTTTAAACAACTTTTAAATAAATAAAAATTTTTAAAAATGTAATGAATAAATATAAAAATGCTCCCCTACCCTGCAGTCAACGACTGGCTTCACTGGCTTTTTCTGGGCTGCCCTAGAAGCATAATCATCTTTGCCATTCTGGGCCCAGCACAGGGCCTTACACAAAATAGGGCTCAGCCAACATTTGATGCTTGGCCATGTGTGTATACCGGAGAGCTGTGCTCAGAGGGAAAAATGGACCCTGGTTAGTCCATCTCAAAGGCCTACCGTTGTTCTGATGGGAGAGAAAGATCCTCTGGATGCTGGCCTCCTGAGACTTGGAAACCGTATCCCCCTAGAGCGCATGATCTCCTCTCACTCCCAGCTGGATGTTCACGTCTGTCCAAGTCCTGCAGGCTGCGTCGGGAACTGAGGGAAGCATGTCAGGATATTTACGGTCCTGTCGTCAGCATGCTTTTAGCTGCAAGTGACCAATGATGTATTTCCACCCACTGATGCGAGAAAGCTCACCTGTTGACTCTTGTAAGCAAGACTTCTGGGGTGGATTCAGGCATGGCTGAATCCAGGTGCTCAAAGATACTCCTCAGGAGCCCGCAGTCACCGGTCAGCTGTGCCACCCTCTGTGTTGGCCCTTGCCATCGTGGTAAAGTGACGAGCCGCAGTTCTGATGGCATCGAAATCCCCTCAAGAAAGAGCCACCCTGGGTCAGGATTCCCGCAAACATCCCGAGGTGGCATCTCATTAGTCTGGCTTGGGGCAAATGCCCATCTTTGGGCCAATCACAGTCGCTGAGAAAGACGACGATCCAATTGGCCAGGCCTCTCGGTCAGTGCCTTCTGCTAAACTCAGAATCGGTACGAGCAAGCTCGTCAAAACCCTGGAGTTACCAATGGGGGAGAAGAGTTGCCAAGACAGAATTGGGTAATATTCCCAGGCAGAGAGTGAACCACATGTTCCATCTGGGGAAGATTCACCTAATTTCCAAACTTCCCCACTCTCTCCCTCTCCTCCCCACTAAACTAGCCCTTCTCCAGCCAACCCCAGGTAGCTGGTAAACTCCCACCTCCCCCCGCATTGCCTGATAAACTCTGAGCTGGTATTCTGACCCACCCGGAACCTAACGATGAGTCTCTTCTTGCTCAAAACTCATTTTAGCCTGAGCCCTCTAGTCAATTCGTGGCTCTCAAAAGTCAGAGGACATTTATTAAACACCCACTGAGTACCAGGAGCTATGCCAGGCCCTCCACCAATGGGGTTCCAGTCTGGCTACTCATTAGAACCACCTGGAAAACGTTTACACAACCGTGTTGGGGCTCCACCCACAGAGATGCTGATTATTGTTCTGGGAATATGGCCAGGAGCCTCGGTATTTTTCCCCAACGTTCCCTCCTCCATTGTTTGCTGTCCATCGATGGACAGAGGGATAAAGAAGATGGTGCGTGTGTCTGTGTGTGTGCGTCACGCACACATGTGCACACAGTGGAGTACTAGCCATGAAAGAGTGGAATCTTTCCATTTGTGAAAACATAGATGGGTCTAGAAGCTATTATGCTAAGTGAAGTAAGAGAGAGAAAGAAAAACGGAATGATTTCACTTGGACGTGGAATCTAAAAAAAGAAACCGAATAAAACAGAAACAAACTGATAGACAACAGAGAACAATCCAGTGGTTGCCAGAGAGAAGGGGAGCAAAAGGGATCAAAAGGTACAAACTTCCAGTTATAAAGTAAAAAGACATGGGGATATGATGTAAGGCACAGGGAATCGTACAGTTAATAATGTGTAGCGAGTTTGTGTGGTTACAGATGGCAAATTTATCAAAGTGATCACTTTGTAGCGTATGACTGTTGAATCACTGTGTTGTACAAAGAGCGAAACTGTATCTATAATATTGTACGTCAACTACAGTTCAATTTAAAGAATCCTCGCGTTAGGCAATAAAATGTTTCACCCCATAGGTAATGGAGAGCTGTCTTGGGGGCCAAACCAGGAAATGCCAGATGTGCCTTCCAGAAACAGCCCTGGGGGAGGCGCTAAGGCTCTGGGTTTGGAGTGAGCAGCTCTGATCTGAAGCCTTTATTCTAACAGCAGGACTGAACGCACCATTTGTGGGGGCCGGTGCAAAATAAGAGGCAAGGTCCTTTGTTCAAAAGCTATTGAGAGTTTCAAGACAGTGACAACAGGCTGAAATGAAAAGGTTGGGGGGGCGGGGTGCGGGGGGTTCTGAGCACCAAGAACTGTGCGTGGGTCATACACGAGGAAGCCGACCCGGTTTCACTGCGCACAAACTTGGGAAAGTCATCTGACCCCCTAAGTTCCTGTCCCGTTCCTGGAAACAAGACAGCGACACCTACCACTGGGGGTGGGGGGCAGGTATAGAGACCACAGTGGGAACAGGGATGTGCAGTGCTTAAGGTGGGGCTTAGGTACCACTTCGTGGTTGAGGGGAAGAAGAGAGGTTGACCATCTGGTGTGAGTGGAGGCCCCGTCTCCACCTGCAAACTGAAAATCGAAGGCTCTCCACGATGCATGGAATCCTGCCCCTGTCTAAGAGCGGCCCCAGACCTCTGGCTGTGGTCAGCAGAGGACAGCTTTGTGCAACTAAAGCCCCAGGACAGGGGAAGTCCCCAGCATCAAGGGCCTTGCTTGGCAAGAAGGGATGGCGGAGAGCCCGAACAATTTATTTCCAGTTCTCAAAACTAAAGCAAACAAAAGACCCAAGTAGTGATATGAACCATTGACCTTCAGGGTGAGGCTAGGTTAGCAAATGGGTTACAGCAAAGGGCACACGTGAGCTGCGTGCAACAGAGGCAACATAAAGTAGTTGCTTTCCTGGGACCTAGAACCCAAATCCCCCACCCTTCTATTCCCAGGTTGAAAAACTTCAGAGCCCTGCTGGCTCTCCCAAGACGGGAGAGGCACTTCCCTGCGCAGTTTTTCACTCGATATTTACAAGGACCTGGAGAGCTGGGCATTTTTACAGATTTCGTTTCCAAACAGATGAATAAACAACACTCCCAGGGCTATTTCTAGGACAGGCCGGCTCCCTCCACCCCAGGGCCTTTGCATGCGCTGCGTGTTTTGTTGGAAATGCTGTTCTTTCACTCCACTCCGTGCGTGGCTGACACCTCCACGTGCTTGCATCGCAGCTCAACATGGCATCATCGGGAAGGCTTTTTCAAATCTTACAGACCTTGCCGGTCTCCTGGATTATTGCTTCTATACCTTTCAGAGCTTCTATTGTGGTATATGCACCTATCCGTGTGGTTATCCGATTAATGTCTTTCTCCCTTACCAGTCTGTAAGCCCCAAGAAGGCAGGAACTCACCATTTTGCTCACCATTGACTCTCCGATATCCTGGACACTGCTCCGCACATACCCACAAATACGTATTTATTGAATGAATGAATACATTTGCCCAACAACACACAGCTTCTAGACAGAGGCAGAGCCGACATTCAACCCGCATCATCTGACCCTAAGTCAACCCACTTCCCATTTTATCTTGTTGCCAAACATGAGCAAATGTCCACTACAAATAGGAGAAAGAAAATCGTGGGTTTTTTTTTTCTTTTTCAATAAAACTTTCCACTGCGTTATCATGTCGTGTTTTCTTGAGTCCATACAAAAAACATGAGCCTGCCCCTCAGAGACAAACCCCAGTTTCTACTTCTCTGCCTCCAAAACATTAATAAATAAAAAATGTTAGAATAAATAGATGAACCAGACAGAGAAATTGTTGAAAGTCGGGGTGGGGAGGAGAGGCTATAGGATTCTAGGGTCCCAAGGGCCCAAAGGATTCGCCAGGTCTCTGGTCCCCCCGCGCCGTTCTAAAGGCAGCGAGTGGAGGCACAGAAAGGTTAAGGGACCTGCCCCAAAGCACACAGCCAGTTAGTCCAACGTGAACCTCCTATTCCCAGATGTACGCTCTCTCCAGCTTCTTGCTTCTGCGGCCAGACCTTTCTGCCAGCTCTAGAAGCTGCTTGCTCTGTTCAGCCCCACACGGCTACGCCACCTCCTTCCTGCCTGCCCCGGGGAAGGACTACTGAGTGCATCGTCTCATTTGGGGCTTCTTCCAGAAGCATCCCCTGAGCAGGATTCTGCTCTAAGTATGTGAGAGGTGCCAGATCCACTGGGGACTGGAGAGTTGGGACCGAGAGGGAAAGCGGCTCGCACTGGGTGGCTCATCAGACCAGCTACCACTGGGGGCACCTGGGGCCTGGAAGCCCTGGGCAGACTCACCCCCAAGGGCTAAGGGGGCTGGAATATTTACACACCAACTGCTGCCAGCTGCTGTTTGCAGGCTGGTGGGGGCGGAGGGGGTGGGTATGAGGTGGTGATGGCAACACAACTCTGCTGGTGAGAAAAAGCTCTTGGGGAGAGAGATATTGGTGTTTCCTCAAGGGGCAAAGGTGGGGAATTATGGGAAGGCCACTATAGAACAGTGTCCCCCCAAAAACGTACGTTGAAGTCCTAATCCCCCAGCTCCTGGGAGTGTGGTCTTATTTGGGAAGAGTCTTGGCAGATGTCATCAAGTTAAGGCGAGGTCATACTGGCTTGGGGGGGGGGGGGGGGCAAACCGGGGCCGGGGGGAAAAAAGGGGGGGAAAAAAAAGGACCACAGACCCCCCCGGGGGGGGGGGGGGGGGGGGCGGGAGAGAGGCCACGGGACAGTGGAGGCAGAGATTGGAGACGTACTGCCATGAGCCAAGGGATCCCAAAGATTGCCAGAAGCCACCAGAGGCTGGAAGAAGCAAGGAAGGATTCTCCCCTAGAGGCTCCAGGGGCAACGTGGGCCTGCCGACATGTCGATTTCAGGCCCCTGCCTCCAGAATATGACAGAATACCTGTCCGTTGTTGCAAGGCCCCCAGGGTGTGGCACCTAGAAGTAGCAGATTTTTATCAGGTATGTGTGTCCCTCAAGGCCGTGGGATAAGTTTCTCTCCTTTCCTCCAATCAGCGATCCCCCCCCCCCCCAGCCTTGTAGCTCAGGCCACCACGCTGACCCTGCCAGGGCTCTCCTTAGCAGGGCAGAGGATGGACATGTCGGGAACATTCCACGTGGTAATTGTCCGAATGATCCTGCACACAGTGAGGCAGAGACCTCTCTAATACTCAATAACTCGGTTAAGAGGAGGACAGAAGGGGGCTGGGACCTTCCCACTGGAGATAAGCGGTCCATGTGCTGGAGCAAAGGCGTCTGGGACCTGGGCCATGCCTGCCAGACCAGCCTTCTACATACGCCCCCCCCCCCGCCCGCCCCTCCCCAACCAGTGTTACCCCTTGGGGGCACGAGATAGGAAAGGGGACGACGTTCTGCACCCAGCTCCCAGGGGGTGTGAACATGCACCAGCCCCTGGGCCGGCACGGGGCAGGCGAGCACCAGCAAGAAGGAGAAGGGAGCTCGCCTTTTGTGGAAGGGAGAGCCCGCAGCATGGCGTAGCTGTCGCCCCCAACATGCCAGGTCAACGTGCACTTTAGGGTGAGAGATCCTGGCACGTTTTTAGAAACCTCCATCTCTGTGTAATTCCAGAAGCTCCAGAGAGGCAACCCTTCTAACAACCCAGAGGAGAGGAGCTTCCAGACTGCCTGGACGCTGGAGGAAGGTGCCCTGGAGGACAGCAGGGAGGCAGAGGCAGGGAGAAGGGTGAGGGGCGCGTTAACAGCTTTGATTTGCACACACGTCTTTACTGCCGGACTCTTGTAATGGGCGTGCTCACGGATTACCTCCAGAATCCGTTTCTTCTTTGTTCTTAGCTCCCCGGCTGGTACGATGGCCCCGCTCGCCACCTTCCCCTCTGCTTTCCCGTGGTAAGGCAGCCGCAGTGGTTAGCAGGGAGAAGGGAGCTAACAAGGTGTTCGTACCAGCTCCCTGGAATGACGGAGACACCCGTATTTTAAAGGCGCATCCGGTCAGTTCCACCCCGGCCTGGGGCAGCCTGGCCCAGGGGAGGGCGGCGACACGCTGGAGCGACAGGCCAAGTTCACGGACACCACGAGCGGCCAAACACGGCGCGGCCGGCAGGACGCGCGCCAGGGCTTCAGCCCACGTGGTCTGGCCAGGGTCACCTCCACCTCCGACGTGGGACTCACGGCGCGTGCGTCCTCCCCGCGTTCTCCACGCGGGCTAGGCCGCGTGACTTGCTTTGGCCAATGGGAAGGGGCGAACGTGGTGCGTGGAGAGGCCGGAAACCGTTCTACTGCTTCTGCGCAAGAGGAACGCCGGGCGAGCTGCGTGCGTCCGCTCCCCGGGAGCCTCTGAGCTGAGCTGCTGGCCGGCGCCCTGGATGCTGCAGGCAGGTGCGCGCGTGGGGGCAGGTGTGCACCGGGAGCAGGTGTGCGCGTGCGGGCAGGTGTGGACGTGGGGCAGGTGTGCGCGTGCGGGCAGGTGTGGGCCTGGGGGCAGCGGTGCGCATCTATTTCGTTTATGGCAGTCGGTAGGTTAGAATCACCGCGTGAGAGCCTGAGGAGTGTAATCACCACCGAGAAATCGTCTTGGGTGCTCGTTTCCCACGTGACTCTGGCGACGTCCCCTCGTGACCTACGTGTGTCACGTGAGAGAGCCCCTCCTTCCCCCTTAAGCAGCCCTGGCCCAAAGACGGCCACGCGGCCAAGGCAGGACAAGCAGAATGTTTCGTCAGGTGTTGATTCCAGGCTGGGGAGATGGGCTGCCTTTCTCCTTCTGGAAATGACGGGCTGTCGAGAGGACGAAGGCTTGGCGGGGCGGGGCGGGGAAGTCTCAGCGGCCACACTGGTTCTTTGTGGGAAGTCTGTTGGGGACTGAACCCTGAGCCCTATTTACTCAGAAGGCATCAGTGGCCTACAAACCTGTCTAGAACATACAAGCCTACTGGAGACCTGGAAGAAAATGGTATCGACCCCCAAATCCAGAAGGGAAATTGCAAAGACCAGCCTGTGTTTATATAAATATCTACAAAATATATCATTATGCCGCCTTTATTAATGGTTACAAGTGAGCATTCACAGGATGTCACGGCGTTTGCAAGTAAGTGGCAGGCTTTGTTTTCTCGTGTCACAGGAGTTCCCAAGGATTCAGGATAACCACTGAGCCCACCTGGCCACCGTTAGCTGAGCCACTAACAGTGAAATAAATGAGGAAGGCTTCTGCCGTGAGAAGCAGCGACCCCCCCTGATGCTCTGACAGATGTTGTGTGTTTCTCTCACATAACAAGAATTCCCAGACAGGGAGAGGGGGCAGTTCTCACATATCCATTCCTCAACCAGATACTGGTAAAGAGAATGAGATTGGTTACATTCAGGTAACAAAATGCTCTGTGCCCGCCTGCCTTGTAAACCCTTTATGATATGAACTCAGTCCTCTTACAGCCCTATAAGCTGGGTGTAATTACGATCCACGTTTCACAGATGAGGAAACTGGCCCAGAGAGGCTGGGTTACTTGGTCAAGGTTGCACAGCTTTGTAAGTGGAAAAGCTGGGATTTTAGCCCAAGTCACCGGGCTCCAGAATTTACCTCCACACTCCTCTGCCCTTCACTGCCTTGGATGATGCAGAAGCATTCTGGAGCCAGAGGTAGGAACAGCTTCTCCGGAGGGCAGAGGGGGGATGGTGACTGCTTTGAGGACGGGGTAGATGCTGGAATGAAATCCAAATGCCATAAGGAAAGAGACCCGGGATGGATGCCGAGTAGGTCCCAATGACAGCCCGTCTTTGGTCCCTCCTCCCTCCCCTCTTCCTCCCTCCTGCGCTGTCTCCTTCCTCCCCGGGGGACATGCTGGCATGAAGCGGAGGACTGAAAAGCCAATAATTGCTCTTTCCCACCTTGGTGACCCTCGGCACCCTTTCTGCCCTTTCTCTTCACCCCCCACTTCTCGCTCTTTGACTTGCGTCATCAGGTGACTTTGGCAATGTCAGCCATAAGTGGATTATGAGAAGCAAATCTTTTGTTTAAACAGAAATTCTAATTTTCTGAAAGGCGGTGAATAAACAGTCCGGAATGCATTAGAGATCAGCAGATCTTGTTTGCGTAAAAGCGTGCTTCAGTTTCTTTATATAAGCAGAAAATAGCAGCTCTCAGTCCTTACCAGAAGCTTCTCTGTGTCAAAGGGTTGGTCTCGCCATTTCAGTTTGCGTTGCTCAGAAGATGCTGAAGGTGCCTGCTCAGGTGCGAAGCCACATCTCATGGCCCGGGTGGGTCACAGGCTTGCCCCCCTCCTCTGGGCACTGAGCAGCTCTTCCCCTGCTTTCTACTGCTAGAGTCCAATCCCTTCAAACAGATGCATTTTCTGGCGTGGGGATGAATTATAAATTGCCTTTACCCAGGAGGGGAAGCGCCCATGGCCTGGAATCCAGGAGAGCTGAGGCCAGGCCTGGGAAAGCCCTCCGTGGTTGTCTAGGTTTCGATGCTGTCAAAGGCAGTACGTTCTTTCCAGCACCTCTCACGAGAGGCTCTAGCAACTTCTTAAGCCACAGGCCAGGGAGGGTCATCAGTGAGATGCCTCAGAGTGGATATCTCAGAGGCCACCACGACCACGTAAGCAAGAGAGGGGAGTTTATTATAAAGGGGCAGGCGGGTCTCCCGGCAGCGAGGGCAAGCAGCGATCCCGTTACAGAGCTATGTGACCTGTCACCCCAAACCTAGTGGCTTAACAGGACCATTTTGTTAATGTGCCCAGATTCTGTGGGAATTTGGACAGGGCACATTGGAAAGGATGTGTCTTCATGTCCTGGCCTCTGCTGTGATGGAGGCTGGAGGCAGCATCTGGTGGTGGGGAGGACCTCACGGGGACCGTCAGAGGGGCACTTACACGTGGCTTCTCCCCGTGGCCTTGGTGTCCGTGAGGAGGTGCCCCGCGGACCTCCACCTGCAGGGAAGGTGACGGCCCCACAGCCCCAGCTCCCGAAATTCATTACAGTGATTCAGCACTTGTGTACATTACTCGGCACCCATCCTGACAGGTGTGCTTTAATCCCCATCACCCCCTGCACCTGTCCCCCCACCTGCCTCCCTCTGGTAACCACCAGTTTGTTCTCTGTAGTCCAGAGTCTGTTTCCTGGTTTGTCTCTTTTTTTTTCTTTCTTTGTTTTCTTTCTTAAATTCCACCTATGTGTGAAACCGTATGGTATGTGTCCTCTGATTTGTTTCACGTAGCATAATATCCTCTAGGTCCATCCGTGTTGCTACAAATGGCAAGATTCCATTCTTTTTTTTTTAATGTTTATTTATATTTAAGAAGGGGGGGGGGGCAGAGAGAATCCCAAGCAGGCTCCACGCTGTCAGTGCAGAGCCCAATGGGGGGCTCAAACCCATGAACTGTGAGATCGTGACCTGAGCCAAAATTAAGAGTTGGGTGCTTAACCCACCGAGCCACCCAGGCGGCATAAGATTTCATCCTTTTTTATGGCTGAGTAATATTCCAGTGTATACCTACCACATCTTTAGCCATTCATCTGTCGATGGACACTCGGGCTGCTTCCACAGGTTGGCTATTGTAGATAATGCTGCTGTAAACACAACAGGGCATGTATCTTTTTGAATTAGTGTTTTCAGATTCTTTGGATATCTACCCAGTAGTGAAATTATCCTATGGCAGTTCTGTTTTGAATTTTTTGAGGACCCTTCATACTATTTTCCACAGTGGCTGCATCATTTTCCCACCAGCAGTGCACGAGGGGTCCTTTTTCTGCGCATCCTCGCCAAAACGTGTTGTTTCTTGTGTTGTTGATTTTAGCCATTCTGACAGGTGTGAGGTGACATCTCATTGTGGTTTTGATTTGCATTTCCCTGACGATGAGTGACAT
Source organism: Panthera uncia (assembly GCF_023721935.1). Taxonomy (NCBI): domain Eukaryota; kingdom Metazoa; phylum Chordata; class Mammalia; order Carnivora; family Felidae; genus Panthera; species Panthera uncia. The sequence goes on from NW_026057589.1 coordinate 21,132,745, forward strand.
TGAGCATCTTTTCGTGTGTGTGTTGGCCATCCGTATGTCTTTGGACATATATCTGTTCATGTCTTCTGCCCATTTTTAATTGGATTATTTGCTTTTTGAGTGTTGAGTAGAATCAGTTCTTTATTTTGAATACTCACCCTTTGTTGGATATTTGCAACTATCTTTGCAAATATTTGCAAATATTTTCTCTCATTCAGTAGGTTGTCTTTTGGTTTTATTGTTTCCTTCACTGTGCAGAAGCTTTTTTATTTTATTTTATTTTATTTTATTTTATTTTATTTTATTATTTATTTATTTATTTTTGAGACACAGAGAGACAGAGCATGAACGGGGGAGGGTCAGAGAGAGAGGGAGACACAGAATTGGAAGCAGACTCCAGGCTCCGAGCTGTCAGCAAAGAGCCCGACGTGGGGCTCGAACTCACGGACTGCAAGATCATGACCTGAGCCAAAGTCGGCCGCTCAACCGACTGAACCACCCAGGCGCCCCAGAAGCTTTTTATTTTTACTGTAGTCCCAGTGGTTTATTTTTGTCTCCCCTTTCCTCAGTAGACATATCTAGACGTTGCTACAGCCGATGTCAGAGAAACTACTCCCTGTGCGCTCTTCTAGGATTCTTATGGTTTCAGGTCTCACATTTAAGTTTTTCACTCACTTTGGGTTTATTTGTGTGTGTGGTGTAAGAAAGTGGTCCGTCCAAGTTTCATTCTTCTGCACGTGGCCACCCGGTGCTCCAACACCATTTCTTGCAGAGACTGCCTTTTCCCATTGCGTATTCTTTCCTTCTTCGTCAAAGATCAATTGACTGTATCATTGTGGGTGTATTTCTGGGCTCTCTCTTCTGTTCTTTCAATCTCTGTGTCTATTTTTGTGTCGGTTCCATACTATTTTGGTTACTATAGCTTGGTAGTATATCTTGAAATCTGGGATTGTTCTGCTTCCAGTTTTGTTCTTTTTTTTTTCTTTTTTTTAATTTTTAAAATATTTTTTTAGAGAGAACAAGTGGGGGAGAGGGGCAGAGGGAGAGAGAGGGCGGGAGGGAGGGAGAGAGAGAAAGAGAGAGAATCCCAAGCAGGCTCCACACTCAGCATGGAGCCAGACATGGGGCTCGATCCCATGACCCTGGGATCATGACCTGAACCGAAATCAAGTGTCGGACCCTCAACCAGCTGAGCCACCCAGGCGCCCCTGTTCTTCTTTTCCAAGATTGCTTTGGCTATTTGGGGTGTTTTGTGGTGCCACGCAAATTTTAGGCCTATTCGTTCTAGTTCTGTGAAAAATGCTGTGGGTATTTTGATAGGGATTGCACCGAATCTGTACATTAATTTGGGTAAGATGGACATTTTGACAATACTCTTTCTTCTAATCCACGAACATGGAGTATCTTTCCATTTGTGTTGTCTTCAATTTCTTTCATCAGTGTTGTATAGTTTTTAGAGTATAAGTCTTTCACCTCTTTGGTTAAGTTTATTCCTAGGTTTTTTGTTATTTTCGGTGCAATCAACAGTAAATAAAAATAATAAATTGGACCAGTTTCTTAATTTCTCTTTCTGGGACTTCATCATTGCCATTGAGAGGTTTTAAGCTGAGAAGGAGCATGTTAGCATTTGTGTGTTTTTTATAATCTCCCTGAGTGGAGAAAGCATGGGCAGTGTAAACATTAGGTGCTCTCCTATAAGTAATGGAAATCCCAGACTCCAGGCGCCCCAGAACACTTTTTCATTTTAAATGTAAACCTGGAGGGAACCTGGGTGGCTCAGTCGGTTAAGCATCTGACTGTTGATCTTAGCTCAGGTCATGATCTCATGGTTCATGGGATCGAGCCCCATGTCTAAGCTGTCAGCCCAGAGCCTACTTGGGATTCTCTTTCTCCCTCTTTCTCTCTCTCTCTCTCTGCCCCTTCCCCACACATGCTCACCCACTCTCAAATAAATAACCTTCAAAAATAATAAAAATAAGTGGGAGCCTTCAGAGAGGGGTATCCACATTCTCTATTAGTAACATAATATGAAATCCCCCAAGAATAATGACCCCATTTTCCGGGAGTATTTTCTATCCCCACCGTTGACTTCACCACACGTTCCAGTCCTGAGAACTTAGAATCCGTTCAGCCCAATTTGGAGGGGGAAAAAAACTGCTTTCAACCAACTCCCTGTTTAATAAAATTATGCCGCTTAAGATTTCAACTTGATTAAATTTAAAATATAAATGTCTGGGTAGAAAGTCAAACATAATGGCTTTTATTAAAGCATCTCTGGTCAAAAGCCCCGTTCAGATATCATGTGGTTTCAAGTCTGCATTTCCTGCTGACTCATACTTTCTATAAACAGCTTCGGAGATGATAAAGCCTGCCTTTGTCAACAGGGATGCTGCCGTCCCATCTTGATGAATACAAGGGATAGAGCATTATCACATTTACTCTGCTCAGAAGGAAAGGTGGCCTGCCAATTTGTGTTATTACCCCAAAAGGAATTCTGTAACGGATAAGCCCTAGACAAATCATGGATTCCCTGTTCATATATGCTCTAGCCTTATAAGTACTTTGAAATTGCTCTGAGCTGTTGATATCCTTCTGAGCCATACACTTTGCTATAAACCTTAAACTTCATTTGCAGGCAATTTAACCTTCAATTTATCCACAAACTTTTAAAGAAAACTGGGCAATTTCCCAAAGCAAATTACTCCTGAAATGTGAAATAGTGGCTCACAAACACGACCACTTTAAAATTGGTGAGACTGCCCTGAAAATTAAGACAGTTTACATTCAAACTAACTGAACAATGATTGATCAGAACCTTGGTTGGGGTTTTTGTTGTTGTTGTTGTTGTTGTTGTTGTTGTATTGTGGCTTTTTGTTTGTTTGTTCGCCTTTCCGATTGTTAAATATTTTTAAAATGTTTATTTATTTTGAGAGGGGGGAGGGGCAGGGAGGGGCAGAGAGAGAGAGGGAGAGAGAGACTCCCAAGCAGGCTCCACGCTGTCAGCGCTGAGCCAACACGGGGCTCGATACCACAAACCACGAGGCCATGACCTGAGCCGAAATCAAGAGTTGGGCACTGAACCAGCTGAGCCCCCCCCCCCCCCGGTGCCCCTCAGATTATTAAATATTTAAATGATTGATGATACCTCATGATGGCAAAGGAGCAACTGCTCTCATAAAAGCCAATGAGATGCAGATTGCTACAGCCTTATCAGGAGGTATTTGCGGCAGTCACTGTGAACATGTTAAGAACGCAACAGTTACCACACTGCAGAAACCTTACCCACGGGCAGAGAGACAGCAGAGATGTTCCTGGTAGACTCGGTTCCAACAGGAGTTCACATTTCAGTGAACAATCGTACACGTGCCTTCAAAAAGGATGGGCTAGGCCAATTGACACTGATGATGATTATCACTTATCGAGACCTCTTGTGGCAGGGAGAACGTGATAAGAAACGAATCAAGCTGGAACTCATGTTAGAGAATGCTCCCGCCCCCAAGGTAATTTTTTTTCTGTATGGGTGTGTATGTAGGCAGCTTCTTGGGGGAGGGTCTGCCCCTGTAGAGTCAACACGTGAATAATTGAGCTCACACACATTGCCGGTATTCTCTATTTGGCATCAGCCTTTTGACTTTCGTTGATGGATTCTTCAAAAACACATCTAGACTTTCGTGTTTCATTTATTCAGTACCTGTCAGTCCTAGGACCCACGAGTTATAGAACCTCTTTGTGTTTCTGTTTATTGGCGTTAAAAATGGGGCTCCTACTATTATGCTATGAGGTCGTGGTGAGGATTAAATATCTTGATACTTGGAACTCGTTTAGGACAGTGCCTGCACAAACGTGAGGTCTTATTACGAATGGTTGTTATTTGACTCAGCTACGTGAGGGCAGGAACCCCGTCCTTTGTATTCACTGTGGTGAATTGCAAATTAATGGCCTCAGATTTCTCTCATCCCAATATTGGTCCCTGGGCAATGGGATTTTGCCACTCCTCCCACCCAGATATGGGGTCCTAGCTCCCCTCCCCTTGAATCTGGGTTGGCCCCATGACTTGCTTTGACCAATAAAGGCTACAGAACTGATATCCTACCATCTCTGAGGCTAAGCCTAAGAGTGCTTTCATTCTTGTGAAATGCTGCCCTCTATGGAAACTAGTCTAATATAATCTCAGCCTGGAGGAGAGCTGAGGCACGCCACCAATGCCCAGCACCAGCTACTGTGTTTGTGAGGCCGTATTAGGACTTCCAGCCCAGCTGACCCTCTAACCATGTGCCCTGGTGAGACCAGCAGAAGAATTCCTAGGTGACCCATAGAGTCATAAGTAATAAAGTATCACTGTTGTTTCAAACTAAGTGTGAGTACTAAGTATTGGGGTGACCCCTTACTTAGCAAGCACTAACTGATACATCCATCATTGCTTCTGTCATGCCTAGCACAGGGCTGGCCCTAGTGAATGCTCGATAAATATTTGCCAAATGCATGAGTGAGTCCATGAACAGAAGAAACAATGAATGAATGAATGAATGAATGAACGAATGGAGAGGAATGTGAGAGACGCAACCCTTTTATTCTGTTGGACGATTCATTCCACAGAACAGGAGGACCAAGTGACAACATCCATGATCGCTTTAATTGCTGATTTCAGAGTCTGTGTGCCTAGAAAGGGAAATGTGATCAGACATAACCTTCCAGTCACGTCAGACCAACTTCGCACGTCCCCTCTGTGGATTATAGAAGGACACCCAAGTTTCAGATGCGAGTTCCTGGACTGTCTTAAAAACTAGACCGTCCATTAATATATTTCAGGAAATTATGCTCAAGCTGGTTATCTTAGTTATTAGTAGGGTCGATGTTTCTTCTGTCAACCACAGATAAAAAAGTGCCATGTGGGAACGCTGACAGTGATTTGGACTCCGTGGAGTGCTTTAGTTTATCTTTATCGTGTACAACAGAAATCTTAATTTTCCACTTGTATTAAGTTTTTCTTGCTCCTGAGGCAAAACCAGAAGGCAAAAAAATCTTCAAAGCCATTGAACCGTGTTTGCATCTTTATGTTGGATTTCAGTTTTTAAGACAGAGTTGAGAAGACAAAACAGATTAATTAATTCAGGTGTCACAATTGTAATTATCTAATTGGCTTTATTCCCCAGACTTTCAGTATTTTTAATCAGCCAGTAGTTAAGTTTTGAATATTTTTATGGCATAAACATTTGTTAATCAACTACCATAAAATGTAGTTTTCTTTTTAAAAAATGATTTCCTGGGGCTGGCAGGGAGGGAAGTAGGAAGAAAAAATAAATGGGCCAGCGTTCTCATTTTTCATGCCACAGAGTCAATAAATACTCTTGAGAGTTAAAACGTGGAGCCCGAGAGAAAGTCAGTCGCTTCAGCTTCTGTGATTTTCATAATCTTGTTTCTTAACTTTGAAGGGATAGTGAACTTGTTTCTCCTGATTGTGTGTGGGGGGATGTGTGTGCAGGCACGTGTGTGTGCCTGCGCGTGTGCACATGTGTGAGAGGGTGCACGTGTGTGTGCATGGCCAGTGATGGGTAGTTTCTATGATTTCAGATTCTTTTATTGTCAAATCTAAGCAAAATCAAATGCTTTCTCATCGAATATAACATGTATAGTAAAATACTCTGTTTTCAGCAAACCGTGTTACTAGGTTTACATCCATATTGCAGAGACCAGATACTGACCATGGTCCTGATTTGGGGAGGAGGGTGTAGATCATAGAGACCAGACGCTGACCATGGTGCTGATTTGGGGAGGAGGGTGTGAGGGCGTTTTTTTCCTGTGGCATTATTCTTTGCAACTATATACATTGTTCAATTTTTTTAAAAGCAGTAATCACGTATCATTTTATGAAAAGCTGTAAACTTATTATGTTTTTTAAAGCAAATAACCAAATATATCTTTCCTAGTTTCCTCCAAGTTAGACCTTTACTTCAAAACTTCTGGCTTTAGAAGCCTGCAGCAGAAATGGCGTCATGAGAAGCCATCAGCAGGTAGAGGATCCTGTGGGGCCTGAGAAGGAGCACTGGGGAGGGAGAGGAGAGGGACTTAGACACTCTGAGCAGTGGGAGCATCTCTCCACCACAGGCAGGTTGGCCCCAGAAGACTAGAAGAGGCTGAGGAGAGAGCCCATACAGACCAGACCCTGCTATAGTAAAGGTGCAAAGGTCTCCAGGGGCACCTGGGTGGCTCAGTCGGTTAAGCGTCCAACTTCAGTTCAGGTCATGATCTCGCAGTTCATGGGTTCAAGCTCCGCATCAGGCTCTGTGCTGACAGCTCAGAGCCTGGAGCCTGTGTAGGATTCTGTGTCTCCCTCTCTGTGCCCCTCCCCCACTTACACTCTGTCTCCTCCTGTCTCTCAAGAATAAATAAACATTAAAACATTTTTAATAAAAATTTTAAAAAAAGTTTTTAAGGCACAAAGCTTTCCAAGAAGGGGACCTTAGAGGCTCTCCTATCCTCGAGTATACTCTCTGGTTAACTCACATTTTGATTTCTTTGAATCACAGCGAGATAGAAATTCCAGAACACTAGGTGCTAGAGACCTATCACAGGATATCACGTTCCCAGTGTTCTTCTGTGTCACATGCAACATCCAGAAACATCTAGAGATGCTCTGGACCGCCTCCGGCCGTGTGTCTGAGAGCAGAGTCATCTGGCATCCTGCTGCCACTCTCAGGGGTCCAAGGTGGCTGCAGGAGGCCATCCCACATGCAGCCTGCAGCCCAGCCTCGCTTCCCATGTGTTAGGCTGGCGAAGGGACGGGCTCTGTGCACAGGGCGGGGTGCGCCACATTCCCCGGGGACACAAAGATGGGGGGTCCCTTTCGAATTGTAGACCAGATGTACATCTTGCCTTCTCAAAAAGTAAGTGTTTTCAGTGCAAGCGAGCAGGATTTCTGAGCAGAAAGGTTTGGAGCGGAGAATTCGCAGATGTTCCTTTCCTCTCCCACAGGGCGGCTCTTTGGCCTCCTCGCTCACTCGTGCAGCAAATATTCTGTGAGCAGTTCCTGTGCCTGGTATTGTTCTGTCCCTGGGGAAACAACTCAAAATCCCTGGTCCTCACAGCCCTTGCGCTCTGGGATCGGAGACAGACAAGCAAACCTATACCAGGCAGGCAGGTGCTGATATAAGATAGAGGGGAGATGGGGAGCACTGATAGGGAGTTGGGATGGACCTTGCTTGTTTTTTTTACATAGCGTTCACAAGAAAGTCCCTAAAGAGACAGTGACATTTGAGCTGAGCTCTCAAAGAAGTGGAGGAGCCAGCCATAGGGATACTGGGGGCAGGGGCAAGGGTGGTAGGCAGAGGGAACTGTGCCTGCAAAGGTCCTGTGACAGAAGCAAAGCTGGTATGCTCCAGGAGAACAGGGAGGTCGGTGAAGAGGTCAGAGCCAGGGGAAGATGGGAGGAGATGAGACCAAGGAAATAGGGCAGGGCCAGATGGAGTAGGGCTTAGCACAGCATATTGCTGTAAGGACTAGGTCAGGCCGGTCAGTGCCCTGGCCTGGTGCTAATCCATAAATACATACTGGATTTGAATTTGTAAGGCAGTGTCATCGTGTTAAGGGAAAATTCCCTTTAAACATTGTTTTTCCAGTCTTTGTGAAAAGGAGGCATCGAATCATTTTTAAAATTTTCTGCTTCAATTATTAACGTTTTTAAACGTTTTCTCTTATTTAGTGATAAATTACCTTAAGAACAAAACCTATTTGGTCCGGGTGACTTTTCTCTAATGAGTTGTTTTATGCCGGTTGGTAGGAATTTATCAAAGACTTTTGCATCTATCATTACAAGTGGTATTGATCTATAATATTTTTCAGAAATGATTTTTTTCTTGGTTCTGGAATGTTCCATTCGAAGAGTGTACCCTAATCATTTTAGTGAGTTTCTGGGATTGAATATTGGAGAAGCGTCTCTCTTCTTCTCCTTCCCTCACTTTCCCCTTCCCTGTTCTTTTACCCCACCCTTCATGCACACACACACCCTGACACCAAGGGAAGGAGGTTAGGGCAGCTGGGTTCTGTTCTTATTGTCGGTTTGCCTCCCTGCTGCATCCTCTCTCCCAGGCCCAGCTCCGTGGGGCAGCCTGTCCGTGGATTGCCCTGTGGCTCCCTGCCCCTGCTGGCGTCAGGCCCCACACTTCCCCCTGCTGGCTTCCTCGGGCCTTGCCCCCATCTGGGTCACGTCCCCAGTGTGAGTGGACTGTTTCCTGTCAGGAGCTTGCCCAGTACTACAGGCCTCTTCTAGCCTCACATCATCACCAACCTGCCCTGATAAGTCCAGGACCACCCGAGAGGCAGCCCCCTTCCAGGTCCTAAACAGGAGCCGGGGCAGAAGCTCTCCCCTCTCAGGTTCCCCACAACTGCCTAAAGAGGGTCTTCTCTGTGAAAACTAGCCACGAGAAACATCACAAAAATGGAGTCGGGAGGTGGGCAGGGGAAGCTGTCACGGCCCCCTCTCATGCCACCACTCCTAGTGAATTGCAGGCCCAGATGGAAGAGAGGGGCTTGACCTTGGAGTTGGATGCTACTCCACTGCTCCAGAAGAGAGCTTTCCTCCCCCCTGGGCAACAGCTCCACCAACAAGAAGCCAGCACACTTGGAACTCCCATGGACTTTTTTTTAAATGTTTATTTATTTATTTTCAGAGAGAGAGAGAGCACGCGCGCGCGAGTGGGGGGTGGGGGGGGGGGCAGAGAGAGAGGGAGACACAGAATCCGAAGCAGGCTCCAGGCTCCGAGCTGTCGGCACAGAGCCCGACGCGGGGCTCGAACTCACGAACTAGGAGATCATGACGTGAGCGGAAGTCAGGCACTCAACCGACTGAGCCACCCAGGCGCCCCGATTCCTGTCTTAAGAGGTGGGCTGTTTGGAGGAGAACACGTTAAATGGGGGAGGTTAAAAGGAATCAACCTAAATGTTGGCGGATATATTTTTCCTTCACGTGTGCCAGAGACTTGAGTGATCTTTCAGTCTTCACTAGCTAACCCCACTTCACAGGTCTAGAAATTGAGGCCCCCTCCCAGGCTGAGCCACTCCTCCAGGGTCACCTTGTGTCACCTGTGTGGGCTTCCCCCCCTTCGAGTCCCTTAACACTTCAGTAAACTGGGAGAAGAGACGAAAGAATGTGGGAGAACGCCCTGCTCCCACCCTTACGGCTTTCCACTTGGCCGCTGGACGTCTGAGGCCCTCTGAACGCCTCAGGTGGAGCTGGAATGTCAGTTTTCACTTAGGGAAAATTTTTACGCTGCAGTCAAAAGCCATTTAAGAAATAAACGCCGGCAAGATGATAATGGAAACGCTGGTAACCTTTAATGACAGCGGCTCTTGCAAAATGTACGTTCCGGAAGGGCCGGTGCCTGCTCCAAAAAGCTCTTGTTAAAATCCAATCATCTTCCACAATGAGCATTAGCAGGAAATGCCTGCGATGAACAAAAACACGGGAAAGGTTAATGGCCTTCTTTGCTAAAACGGTTCGGGGTTTAATCTCACGTACCAACTCGTCCTCAGACGGTGCCTACGCTGAAGATTTTTTTTTTTCCTTTTTGGTAATCAGGAGACAAATTGATTACCAAAATTATAATTAAGAGGTAGGAAAAGCTGCAACAATTTCCCTGCTTTATTTAGCACATATTTCAGGTTAATTGCGTGATTTTCCTAATGAAGATATTTGCATGAATATTTTCAGTGGCTACATTCAACCTATTGTGCAGTGAAAACTCTGCCAAGTAGATATGACTTCCCTTTTTGTTGGATTCAGGATGGGACAGAGGCTGAAATGGCCAGTGGCGCCCAGAGAGACTGCCTCACTCCATGTGTGGGGATCCTAATTAATTATTCCTCAAACCCCCCCCCCCCCCCCCCCCCCCCAGGTAGAATTCACACTGCTTACTTGTACAACCGGATCCTGCTGTAATTTTGGAGAAGACCAGAAAATTCCAAAGATGCTGGGAAAACCACCTTTATTTAGCACTCTTTGAAGAAATATATTAAAAAGAAGTATTTCACCCATGCCTGTCCAATCCTACCCCCGACAGATAATCACAACTTATTCTCATTAAAAAAAAAAAAAAAATTTAATGTTTATTTTTGAGACAGAGCGTGAGCAGGGGAGGGGCAGAGAGAGAAGAGAGGGAGCCATAAAAATTTTCTTACTACTCAAGAATAACCACTGTTAACTCTTAGGGAAGGGACTGTTCTAAATGTCTTTCCTTCTTGCATAAATGGACTTTTCATTTTTACCAAAATGGATTCTACCCTAGGTATGGTTTTTAAAGTTTAAACTATTGTTTCACTCAACAATAAATTGTGAACACTTTTGATATCTGTAAACATTTTTTTTCCACCACTCTGTGAAGGTACGAGGGCTTTCAGAGTGTGGATGTGCCATAATTTATTTAAGGGATCCCCTTTTGTTGGACATCTAGGTGGAAACCAGTAGATCACTGTTATAAGCAGCAGGCAGTGAACACTCTCGAAACTCCTAAGCACATCTATCATTATTTGCTGAGGATAAGTTCACAGATACTAAATGATTGCCAAGCCTTGATAAATGCTGCCAACTTGGCCCTACGAAGATAGAAATTTAAAGCCCCACCAGCAGTGTGGGAGTAAGGCGCATTTTCCTGACTTCTTACCACTCCTGGGGCCTGATGCTATCATTTGAAAATGATAACTAAAGGGGCGCCTGGGTGGCTCAGTCAGTCAGGCATCCAACTTCAGGTCATGATTTCACGGTTCGTGGGTTCGAGCCCCACATCAGGCTCTGTGCTGAACACTTGCTCAGAGCCTGGAGGCTGCTTCCGCTTCTTTCTCTCCTTCTCCCCCCCCCCCCCCCCCCCCCCCCCCCGCTCGCTGTGTGTCTCACTCCGTCTCCCAAAGATAAATAACTGTAAAAAAAAAATTAATGAAAATGATAACTAAAAATTCATCTTTGTTGATTTAATCTGCATTTTTTTTTAGTTACTAGTGATTATTTATTGGCCGTTTATAATTGCCGATACAAATGCTTTACCCATGTTTAAAAATCGGGTCCGGTTTTCTTTTTCTGTGTCGTAGGGTCTTTCTGTGTTTTAAGGAGTGACCGTTAAACTCTATATATGGTACAACATTTTTTTCCACTGACTTCAATATTATTTGATGGGTGCGAAAGATAAAATGATTCGGTTTTGCTTGCCGTGTTCGTTCTGTGTGAGGGGTCCAGGCTGGGCCCGGGACCACCCTGGGAAGCCTTGGCCGGTCCGTGAGGCGAGGCCGCAGCTCGTGTGGCGTGTGTGGCCAGGCCACAGTCACCGTCCCTTAGCTCACCTAATTCTCCTGCTGTTCTCTGCATTCTACAGATGAAGAAATGGAGGTTCAGAGGGCATCAGTAATTGTCCCAGGTCACTCAGGGACCGCTTCAGGATCTGAACCCTAGCAGGTGTCTCCAGGGCTATAACCTCACTGCCCAGAGTCGCTATAGCAGCAGATGATAGAACACGCTTCTGTTGTTGGAAACTCAGGTTCCAGATAACTGCACCTGTAGAAACCTGTACCGGTTAGAAATGCTTGGCACGTGTAAGCGCAAATCCAATTACAACTGCTTACACAAACAGGGGTTTTCATAAAGGGACATTTCATTACTGTTTTGCGTGACGTGTGAATAATGGGTTGTGTGTGAACGTACCTGTCAGAACCTCAGGGCCCATCTGATGGCGTCCGTGACCACGTGTGCTTTGTAGGTGTCAGAGCATCTTCTGGCCTGCTCCTGGGTCGCGGCTGCAGGGAAGCGGCTGTGGCTGACCCAGCCCGTGAGGTCAAAGGCATGGTTGATAGTGGAAGGCCGGCCGGGGCCCCAGCTGACAGTGGTGCGGGCTCAGTGCCAGTGCCGGTGGGTGAGCCAGGGACACCCTCCAGGGCTGCAAGCAGTGGGAGCAGCTCCCGGGGACTGAGTAGCATCACCACCCGGCTCTGCTCAACTAAGGTGCATATTCCTTCAAACCCAACGACCCTGCACGTGCAGATGCCTGAGCACCCTGGTGAGGTCAGGACCCACCCCCCCCACCCCCCTTATGAGGGCTTCACTCTCCGGCCTGCTCGGGAGAAAGACAGCAAGACTCTGAGAGGTGTCATCCAATGAAGCCTTTGCCTGGTGGCCGTTAGCATCTGGGGCAGGTGCGGGCAGAGGGCAAGAGCGAGGCGAGGGAGGGGCTCGGGCTCGGACCCGGGTGCTGGGCTGGGCTACAGCTGGGAGGCAAGGGCTTCCCTTTCCAAGCTGAGATGTGCCATGACTAGAATCTGGAACATGTCCAGGAAATTCTTAAAAAAGCAAAAACTATTGTTCTTTTAGGAGGCTAGTTAACAGGACTCTGAAATGCAATGAACGGCCCTAGATCGGGTCCATCCTTTGGGGGAAATTGCCCCCCAGCATAGTACTGGATAGTGTCCATGGGTTATTATGACATAATAGGATTGTCTCTGTGAAGCTTTCTGAACTTGACCTTGTACTCTGAGTATGCAAGGGAAGGTCCTCGTTCTTAGGGGACACAGGCTGATGTAGTGCAGGATAAGGGGTCATGATGGCTGCAACTCGTCCTAACTTAGAGGGGGGAGGAGGCTTCCTGAGAAAATGCCAGAAAGGTGACGTTATTTGTTAATGGTGTATGTTACCAAGTGATGAATCTCGGTGAGCCTCGTTACCCTGTTTTGCAGCTTTTCTATACGTTTGAGGTTTTCCCAAATTAAACTTTTTTAATTCTAGGTGTAACGTCTATGTGTGCTAACAAGTGACAACTGTCGAGGGGGGCAAGGGCAGGTTCCTGAGTCCTTCATGAATTTGCCCCAAGTGACCTGGCATGACAGGTGGCCTGTGGGGCCTCCCAGACCCCCCTGAATGGGGACATGTCCTGATCGCTGGCCGTGCCATCAGCCCCAGTGCTCAGCTGTCGCCTCTCAGGGTCAACCTCAGCCAAGGTCAGGCCCTTCCTGGGCGGCCCGTGCTCAGTGACCCATCGACGCTGGTGTGTAAGGGCCCAGGCATCCTGGCCTAGTGGTGACAGCTCTGAGGGCCACCGCAGCCCCCCACAGCTCTGGGGGACCAGCCAAGGCTGCGTGACAGTTTCCCTCACCCCGTGGTGCTGACCCCGGGGCACTCCCAACAAACGTCCGTGACGTCGCCTCCCTCCAGAGTCGGCTTCCCCGGGGCTCCAACCTGCCACGGGCTCCCGTATGACCTCCCTCACCCACCCAGCCGCCACCCCCACCCCTCGTCCTCCCCTGTAGACACACATCACACCATGGACATTTCTTTCTCTAAAGCAGTTTTATCGGAAATGTTTCCAATGCAGAGACAGACACAAAGGGTGCAGGATGATGGGCGCCTGTGGGCCCCTCCACAGCTTTATCCCATCGTAGCCGGCTGTCACGTTTGCTCGGACTCTTCCCGTTCTGGAAGGAATGGAGAGTCGCCCACGCTGGGCTGAGGCCTCCCGAGCACCTGCGTGCATCACTTTCCGGCCCTCTCCCACGGTCCTTCCGTCAGCTTGGCGTGCTCCTTCGTGCGCGCGTGTCTATACTCTGAAGACGTATTTATGCACCCAATAGGTGGTCTTCTTTGGGGGTTTTAATCTCGATACAGACACTGTCATTCAGACCACCTCATTCCACAGCCTGCTTTTCGGGCTCCACGTTGTTTCAGAAATGCATCCAAGTGCGTCCGTGTGGGTCTAGCCCCTTCAGTTGGCCTTGGGTTTCGTACGCCCCTGAATTTCCATATACCACGTGGGTTTTATCCTTTGTCCCCTGGCTGGACGTTTAGGTGGTATCCACTTTTTCCTCGTCACAAACAATGCTGCAGTTACCGGCACACCCCTGGAGCACCCTGGAATTGTCACCGAGGCGCGTTTCCCTATCAGGGAAATAAATCTGGGACAACGGGGCGGGGGGGATGTTCAGCAGGAAGCCACCTTGTGAATGTCAGACAAGGCTGGTGGCAGATCCCCACCCCCATTCCCTCCTCCACCTGTCGCTTCCTGTCCCCCAGCACCTGGGACAGCCACTTCCTGCAGGCAGGCTTGGCCACGGCCATGCTGGGTAGTGAACAGTCCCAGACTCTAGGGCCTGACACTGGGCATTTATTCCTCACTCATGTATCAGTGAAACCCAGGAAACGGGCTGGGTTTCCATCTACTTCATGGGCCTTTTATTCTTTTTTTTTTTTTTTAAGTTTAATTTTTTTAGTAATCTCTACACCCAACCTAGGGCTCTCGAACTCACCACCCCAAGATCAAGAGCCGCGTGCTCTTCTGACTGAGCCAGCCCCTGAGCCTTTTATTCATGAAGGGTCAGTGGCTTTCCAGGACCTGCTCTTCTCCGGGCACAAGGTGAGGCACAGGAGGCCAAGCCACATCCCGAGAGCTCGTGTAAAGGCTGGTCCCATGTGGGGTATATTGTGTCCACTCATAGTGCATTGGCCAGAGCGAGTCACAAGGCTAAACCCTAGGGCCTTGAAGGGAATGGACCCTACCCACCATGACATCTTGGCAAGGACAGGAGGCCAAAAAGGATCGTGCACAGCACAGGTGCTGACCTACCACTGGCTGTGTTTCTCCCCCCACCAAACACACCCTCTCAATCCCACGATCTCTTCACCTTCCTCCCCACTTAGCTCCCCCCGCCCCGCCGCCCATTCCTCCCCAGTGTTTCCAAAGCTGAAGCGGGTTGGGGAGTGATCAGCCAGGCAGGTGCACTGACCAATAAGGGAGCAAGGGCACCATTGGAATGTAGTGTTAGAGTTCTCCAGAAAAACACAACCAACAGCAGGCTGGGTGTGTGCCTGGTGGGGGGGGGGGGGGGGGG
>NW_026057589.1:21147976-21162989 GCF_023721935.1 Panthera uncia
TATGCCTGGCTTTGTGTGTGTGCCTGGCTGGGGGTGTGTGCCTGGCTAGATGTGTGTGCCTGGCTGGGGGTGGGTGTGTGCCTGACTGGGGGTGTGTGTGTGCCTGCCTGGGGGTGTGTGTGTGCCTGCCTGGGGGTTTGTGCCCGGCTGGGGGGGTGTGCCTGGCTGGGTGTGAGGGTGTGGGATTTAGCATGAGAGATGGGCTCGTGCGGTTATGGTGCTGAGAGGTCCCAGGAGCTGCCCTCCCCAGGCTGGAGCCCAGAAACCGGGTGGTGTCAGGCAGTGTGAGTCCAAAGGTGTAAGATCCGGGGGGGCCCGTGCGGGAAATCCCCCAAAGGAGGCAGGAGCGGAGTCCCAGCTCCGTCAACGAGGCAGGAGAACGAGGCCGGTCCTTCCGCTACCTTTGGTTCTCCTCGGGCCCTCCGCAGATGAGACGGTGCCCACCCACACTGGGGACGGCAGGCTAGCAAGTCTGTGGATTCGGACGCTGAGCTCATCCTGGGCCACCCTCACACACACACCCAGAGACGACGTGCGGGCACCCCACAGCCGGTCAGCTGGACCCCGAAAATGAACCATCACGTATTTGAATGGAGCTGGCGTTCTGCAGAACGTGGAATGTGGACTACACGCTGCCGTCCAAACTGTCTCAAAGCCACCGGCTCCTGCGCGCCCGGAGCCACGACAGGTGCGTGGTGCTCGCAGGGGACGTCATGTAGCTTGTTAATGAGGAAGACCGGCCAGCTTACACTCAGGGGCTGTGGTTTGTTGAATTACACACCAAGAGAACGGGATAGAAATCGATACTCCATCCCATTCTCAAAAGCCAGAGCCACCCAGATTCTGTGGGTCATTCGCGCTTTGGATTAACATGTCCCCAAATGGTAAGGCAAATAGCCGGCCGTCAGCGTCCTCTGGCCTCTTCATTTCATGCCGGCCGGGAAAACGGGAGCCATTAGCCGTGTTCTTCATGGTTAGGAAATCGATAACGGGCCAATTGTCGATAGACACACTGCAAAGCAGACCAAAAATTACACGAGGCCTTTGGGAGAATGATTGCTGTGTTCTTTAGTGCACTAGCCGTACAATTCCAGCTTTCAATTCCCTGTAACATATTCACCAAGATTTATGGGGCTTTTGTAATGCCTAATTGGGATTGGTAACAAGGCCCTCGCTTTCAGTCCGTGGCATGTTTGAAGCATTCATCAAATCTAGGAGAGGAAAGAAGAAATAAAATCACACCCAGTCTTAGAAATTACATGGAAAGGACCTCAGGGTAATCAGAGCCTACCTGATACTCTGGCATGTCTCTTTCTTCTCACACATTTTCTCCGTCCCCCACCCCCACCCCCACCCCCACCCCCACGGTCTGTGGAACCGAGGCTCAGAAGAGGTGATCTGCCTTGACCCGTGTCGCTCAGCTGAACAGTGGTGGAAGTGAGATTCAAGAGGACAGCTAAGTAGCAAGACCCCTCCCCTTCCACCGAGCTGTGTCCCATGGTCTCTCAAGATGCCTACAGAGTGTGTGGCAGGGGGCAGAGGGGCGGGGAGCAATGAGAAAGAGGAGGGCGGAGGCGGGGTACTCAGCAACAGTATGATTCCCAAGTCAAGAGTAACTGCCTCTCCAGCAGGACTGTCCCCTCCCTGCGTCTGCACGCAATACCTTGCTCAATATAGCCAATGGGTTGCATTGACTTTGCTGGTCCCAGGATTCTTCACGCGAATTTCTCTTAAGCTAGGTCTCCTTTGTCGTGTATTTGTGGGGATTGGGGAGGACAGGGTAATAACCTCATTCTCAGCATTCACTCGCATCTGACTTTCTCTAGCTTTTCCCAACCATCCTTTCAACCTGTTAAGAGTTTTTTCAAATCTTCGGGCGCCTGGAGGGCTCAGTGGGTTAAGCCACCGACTCGTGATTTCGGCTCAGGTCGTGATCTCAGGCTTCGTGAGCACGAGCCCCACATTGGCCTCTGTGCTGACAGTGCAGAGCCTGCTTGGGATTCTCTCTCTCCCGCCCCACTCTGTTCCTCCCCCACTGGTGCTCTCCCTCCCTCTCAAAATAAATAAACTTAAAAAAAATTTTTTTTGTTAAGATTTTTTTTAAATCTTAATTCTGTCCTCCAGTGTGAAGATGTTGTCCTCACCTCCAAATCTGATCAACATGTCTTCTGTTTCACGGGAGATGAGCGGACAGAGGAAAACGAACCATCAGGATCACCTTCGGTGCGATGCACCAGCCCTCAGCCCCGAGGTGCAAAGACCTTCCCAAGTTCTTTTAACTCCGTCCAGCACCTTCCGTTAAGCCAGTGGTGGGGCAAAGCTCCTGTCCATCTGCATATCCAAGACCCTCCCTCTGGCCTGCGTTATAGTTCTGGGTGGGAAGCCCCGTGCAGGCAGGGGCTGTGTCAGGTGTGGCCCACACCAGGGTCCCCAGCCCCCAGCCGGTGCAAGTGCACAGACAAGTGCGGGGGGAACGAGGGCAAGACGGTTGCCGCTACATAGTGCCTCCTCCAGCTACACCCAGGCGTCCCCTCCCAGCAGGTTAGCGTCTGTAGGAGCAGCCAGTGCTATGGGGGGCACGTCTGGAAGCCGGGGGTGGGGCGATTCTGGTGGTCACAATGCCTGGTGTGGCCTTCGGGGGAAGGGGAGGCTAGATGTCCTGCAGGGGCCGTCAATCAAGAAGGGCCCCTGTTTATTCACGCACAAAACTTTGAACTCCGAGAAGCCTAGAGGAGAGGGGTCCGAAGTGGGGAGAGGTTAGTCGTCGGTGCAAACTCCCAGGTGAAAGAGGACGAAGTTCTGGGGGACGTGATACGCAGCGTGGAGGCTGTGGCTCGTGACCCGGAATTGTATTCCTTGCATTCGCTGAGAGTGGGTTTCGTGTGCTCTCACCACACGCACACGCGCCAAGGAGACTTGCAATAAATGTTAATGAGCTTGATGGGGGCGATCATTTCACGACGTAGGTGCCTATCAGGGCGTAACGTCGTGCACCTTAAGTGTGTGTGGTTTGTGTCGGTCACACTGCAATGAAGAAGAACAAAAGTCCCCGCTCTTCCAGACCTTCTGGTGGCTTGAGGTGGCTCTTCCAGACCTTCTGGTGGCTTCTGGTGGCTTCTGGTAAACTCAAGGCGTCTTCTGTCGTTTCAATATGCATAGCATATTCTAGTTGTCACTCTCATGTGACCGAGCACAACAGTGAGCAATAAAGAAGCAGCTGGGGCTCCAAGGAGCTTCCGGTCTGGTTAAGGAACTGAGCCGTGAGTGCAGAAGGGGAACTCTGGCCTCTCCCAGGGGAAGGGAAGTGAGGACAGACCAGGAGGAGGAGGAGGCCGAGTTAACCAGGGAGAGGGGGAAGGACAGAGTGAACCGGGCAGTGCAAACAGCAGGTGTAAAGGCCCTGTGGCCAATAGTGATGTGGGAAACAAAGGTGGAAGGAAATGACAGATAAGATTCAATTTCCTTATATCCTGCAGCCCAT
The DNA here is from genome assembly GCF_023721935.1 of Panthera uncia. Taxonomy (NCBI): domain Eukaryota; kingdom Metazoa; phylum Chordata; class Mammalia; order Carnivora; family Felidae; genus Panthera; species Panthera uncia. Next base: position 21,151,458 of record NW_026057589.1, read on the forward strand.
TGGCAACTCCTTGAGGCCGGCAGAGTTCAGCGGCTCCCTTACTGTCTCAGTGCTCATGCTTTGCTAGAGGGAAACACCACCTTAGCCTGACAATAGCTCCTAGGCCTCCACTCTCTTGGGAATCTTCTTTAGCAGATGAAAATCTCACTGGAAATTTCCCCTTGACTTTATGTACCTGCCCCCACTCCCAAGTATATAACCAGGGTCTCTTCGTGGTCCTGAGGCAGCTCTTTCTGCCCACGGGTCCTGTCCCTGTGCTTTAATAAAATTACCTTTTTGCACCGAAGATTTCTTCAGTAATTCTTTCTTGGCTGTCGGCCCCAGACGCCACAAACCCCACTATCACCCCAAAAAAACCTCATCAGTAGGACAAGACATTTCCCTTGCACAGAAGCGTAAGCCCACTACACAACCCACAAATGTTGGGGTCATTGACATGAAGTCAGCAGATAGTATAAAGACCAGTGTGGTCTTTGCATTTAGAGGCGGTTCTCAGGTCGCCTTCCACAGTCTGCTGCTTTTCTGCTCCAAGGAATCACTTCCTTTCTTTGGGCCTCAGTTTCCGAAAAGGAAAACGCGAGCATTGGATCCGCTGATCAGGAAGGCCTTTCCTGTAATGGCAAATAGAACCACATTGCCTCTAGAGACCGGAGACAGGCCAATCTGTGCCTCGATCAAGAGTAAACACAGCTCTTTTTTCAAGTTTGTTTCTTTTGAGAGAGAGAGAGTGAGAGAGAGAATCTCTTTTGGGGGGTTTATTTTCATTTGTTTCCATTTTTTTTTTTAATATAATTTATTGTCAGATTGGCTTACATGCAACACCCAGTGCTCATCCCAACAAATGCCCTCCTCCATGCCCATCACCCACTTTCCCCTCTCCCCCCATCAACCCTCAGTTTGTTCTCTGTACTGAGGAGTGAGAGAGTTTCGAGCGGGCTCCAGGCTCAGCAAAGATTCCTACTTGGGGCTCGATCTGGCAACTGTGAGACCCTGACCTGAACCGACAGCAAGAGTCAAAGTCAAGACGCTCAACCACCTGAACCACCCAGGAGTAAGCACACCTTTTAAAGACCCCGATTTTAATACAAATTAAATGGTTCAAACTCAGACACAGCTGGGTATTTTGAAAGGGAACTGACCACTCGAGGTGGAGAGAGACCCCGGGGAAGAGGTACAGCCAGCACTAAGGACTCTCTGCTCAAGGTTAACGTCAGGGATTTGGAGGAGGGAGGCCGTCATCCTTTTCCACTTCCCTCCAAGGAAACTGAACAAACATGAAGGAACGAGGGAACGCTCTGGGGGTTCTCTGCACCACCCCACCAGCTTTCAGCCGCTCCCCATTACAGACCTAATCATAAAGAGAATGCCTTTCTGGAATCTGCATTAATTACCATCATCGGAGAGACATTATCTATATTTACATAATAGCTTCCCAGGTTTTGCTGGTTCCAAGTCAAGCTAACAAATTTGTAGCTATTAAGGAACACAAATTGCTCTGGTATGTTTTAAATTCTGCAAATGGAAAACTTTGTTTAGAGAGGAGGCTGGAACCCAGAGCAATTAGTGTCTGATAATTCGTTAATGTTGGAGACATACAAAAATTCGGTTTAAAACGTCTGCCTTAATATCGTTAAGTGAAAAAAGAAAGGCATATGAAGAAACGATAATCAGTTTAGGCATATTAATATGATAGCATTTTTTTTTTTTTTTTTTTTTTTTTACAAAATGCGAAAGGCTCCTTGCTAGGTCTTTACAAGGGACAGCTGAAGCCCACATCCTTGTTTTTACCACTTAATTGCCCTGTCTTGGATGCCGGTGACCGTGACCAGCTGAGCACAGTTTGCGGACAGAAGGGAGTGGGAAGGTCAGCTGCATCGGGAAGGAGGAGGGGTCAGGGGTTGAAAGAAACCTGGCTGGGAATGCATCTGGGGAAGGCTGATGGCAGGGTCCCCCTCCCCCAGTGCACCTGTCCTGGTGACGTCATCATATGCCACGGTCTGGGATCCTGCAAGTTCCCAGGCGTAATTTTATCAAAACGCGTGAGAACTCAACGGCAACTCGGTTCAGAGAGGCTGGCGTGGATTGGGCGACAGTTTGCTGATCTCTGCCCAGAACCTTCTCCCGCTCTGGAAAGAGCCACACCTCTTCGCCCTGGGCAGTGCTTCCTTTTCGAGCCAGGTTCCGACCCACCACTCAATACCTCCCCCCCCTTCACCCCTGCACCTGCAGCTAACTCCGCCCCAGGCCCTGTTTGTGTGCGGCTGCCCCGCTGTGACCTAGGCAGGGTGGCCCCCCTGTGGTGCCCAGCATTGGTCGAGGTACAGGAGCAAAGTCCCCTGGAGAGCAGGCCCCTGCTGAGAGGGGCAGACCGAGGCTGGATTCCTGCTCCAGGCCCTGAGGCCTGCCCTTTCCAAGGTTTGATACTATCAGCTAATGAGCTGTTCTTTTGCCTGACTTGTTTGCGTGCGATTTCTGTGTTGTGTAACCGAGAAAATTCAGGTACAATTCAGGATGCACGGCTAAATTTGAATTTCAGATAACAGGATGATTTTGTAGGATGAGTTTGTGCCAAATATTGCATGAGACATACTAATCCCCCCCCCCAAAAAAAAAAAAAAAGGTCGTTCATCTGAAATTCAAATTCAATTACGCATCCCGTAGTTTGGTTCACTAAATCTGGTAACCTGAGTTTAGGAGCAAGGCAGGCCTGTGTTCGCCTCTCCGCTCGTCACTGACCGTGTGGCGTTTGCGGTTTCCAGGTCTGACTTCTTGGGCTGTATTTCCAGGCTCCAGCGCAAATGGTCTGGGCAGTGGAGATGCTGGCAGTGACTGGGGCGGGAGGGAAGCCAGCATTTCTGGCCCCATCTCTGGCCGTGGCTGCCTTTTCTCCAGGGCCCCAGCTTCCGCTGGAAAAGCCGTGTCCTGATTTTTAGACCCTAGATCAGTTTATTGGTCTAGGCATCCCTCTAATGGAAGTCCTACACTATGTGCTCTTGGGATCTGACCTCCTTCACTCAGCAGAATGTGTTTGAGATTCATCTATGTTGTTGTGTTTATCAGTAGCGCACTCCTTCGTCCCCCAGCTTTAGCCAGACCCAATTGACACATAACATTGTGTAAATTTAAGATGTGCCCCTGTTGATTGGATACACTTGCATTTTGCAAACTAAGTAACGCTGACCAGAGCATTCGGCAACAACTGCATCAGGTCACATGACTACCCCTCCCGGGGAGGACAGTTAAGATTTACTCTCAGCAACTTTCAAGTATATAATACAGTGTTGGGAACTAAACTCCCCATGCTGTACATCAGATGCCCGGAACTCACTCCTCTTAGAGCTAGAAGTTTGTGATCTTGACCGACGTCTCCCCCTTTCCCACAGCCCCCTGGTAGCCGTCTTTTGAGTCTGTGTTTCTGTGACCTTGGCTTTTGTAGATTCCGCGTATATGACATTAGACAGTATTTGTCTTTCTGTGTCAGGTTTATTCCACTTAGCGTAATGTCCCCATGGTTCGTCCTTGTTGTTGAAAATGGCCGGACTTCCTTCTTTCTCGTGGCTGTATAATAATAGCCCATTGGATACAATATGTATGCCATATCTTCCTTCTCCATCCCCCCATTGGTGGACATTTAGGTTGTTTCTGTGTCTGTGTCCACTACGAATCATGCAGCAGTAAACATGGGAATGCCATGTTTACTTGATGCTTTTCAAGATCCTGTTTCCATCTCCTTTGGATATAGACCCCGAAGTGGAAGTGCCGGACCATATGGCATTTCTATTTCTAATTTTTTGAGGAACGTGCATTCTGTTTCCCGCAGCGGCCGCACCGGTTTGCATTCCCACCAGTAGGGCACACGGTTCCCTTCTCTCCACACCCTCACCAACACTTGTTACCTTTTGTTCTTTCGGTGGTGGCCATTCTAACAGGCGTGAGGGGATAGCTCATTGTGGGGTTTTTTTTATGTTTATTTATTTTTGAGACAGAGACAGTGCGAGTGGGGGAGGGGCAGAGAGAGAGGGAGACAGAATCAGAAGCAGGCTCCAGGCTCTGAGCTGTCAGCACAGAGTCCCACACGGGGCTCAAACCCATGACCGGCGAGATCATGACCTCAGCCAAAGTCGGACGCTCAACCGACTGAGCCACCCAGGCGCCCCTCATTGTGGTTTTGATTCACTTTTTCCAGGTGATTAGGGATATAGAGCATCTTTTCGTGCATCAGTTGGCCATGCCTGTGTCTTCTTTGGGACAATATCTTTTTGGTTTCTTTGCCTATTTCTAAGTCAGATTGTTCAGTAATCCATTTATTTTCATTGCTGAGTGGTATTCCATTGTCTGAATATATCACTTTTTTTTTAATTTTTTTAATGTTTATTTATATTTGAGAGAGAGAGTGGAGGAAGGGCAGAGAGAGACTGAGACAGGTTCGGAAGCAGGCTCCAGGCTTGGAGCTGACAGCACAGAGCCCGATGCGGGGCTCAAACTCATGAGCTGTGAGATCATGACCTAAGCTGAAGTCAGATGCTTAGCCAACTGAGCCATCCAGGCACCCCTGAATATATGGCTTCTTAAAAAAACAAAGAAAGAAACGAACAAAACTGTGTCTCCTGTTGATGGACATTTGGGTTGTTTCTATTTGGGGACGATCATAAAGAAAGCTTTGGAGGACATTTGTGTACACATCTTTGTGTAAACAGGTTTTCATGTCTCACAACTGAAAATACAGGGATGGGATTGTTTGGTTGCAGGGTAAAGTCAATGTTAACTTTAAAAGAAACTTACAGACTTTTTCTTGAGGGTTTTGCCATGGAACTACACACGAGTATTGAGTCTCTGTTCGGATGACACAAGTCCTCTGATTATAAGGCTACAAATCAGAATCTCTGAGCTCCTGTCGAGTCTGGGGTTCTTGCCTCCCTTGTAATGCCAGCATCACTGTTTTCTAACGCAAAATTCTCCGGGTAATTAGCTGCACAGGACTTTGCTGAGTCGGTACATCCTCCCTTTTCCCAGAACATCTGCAAAGATCGGAAATAAGAGGCAAGTGCTCTCAGCACAGCATTATGTATTTTATCAGCCTTATTGAGGTGTAACTGACAAATAGAAATGGCTTATATTTAAGGTGTACAGTGGGATGTTTTGATACAGGGATAGCCACGATCGAGCCAGTTAACGTACCCATAACGTCACATAATTGCCATTTTCTTTGTGGGGGGGAGGGTTGAGAACAGTTAAGATCTACTCTCTTGGTAAACTCCAAGTATACAATCCAGTATCCTCAACTTCACGGGGGTTTTTTTTGTTTGTTTTTTTGTTTTTTTTTAATTTTTTTTTTAACATTTATTTATTTTTGAGACCGAGAGAGACAGAGCATGAACAGGGGAGGGTCAGAGAGAGGGAGACACAGAATCTGAAACAGGCTCCAGGCTCTGAGCTGTCAGCACAGAGCCCGACGCGGGGCTCGAACTCACAGCCCTCACGGACCGCGAGATCATGACCTGAGCTGAAGTCGGCTGCTTAACCGACTGAGCCACCCAGGTGCCCCTCAACTTCACGTTTTTAACGTAGTCTGGGAGTGAAGCCGGTGATGTCCCCGTCGATGCCATCAGCCCTGGCTGACAGAGTGGAGAATTCAAAGGCCCTTTCCATTCAGGCCAGCTGGAAACCTGCGGGTGACAGGTCACCCACACCACAGAACCTCAGATGACGCTGAGTCCCTCTGCCCTGTCTTCACCACAGAGCTTTGTAGTTAACAAATAGCCTTAAAGATAAAGGAAAGGGTGTCGTGGTTGCTCGGATTTTCTTTAGCTTGACAATGACCCTAAAAAACCCAAACAGCTATAAACAAAAAGGGAGGGGGGCATTTTTTGGCTCATGTCATGGCAGGTAGGCAAGACCGAAGGGGCAACACCATCAGGCCTGCTGTGGTTTTAGGCAGACGGTCTTCCCCAGTGGCCCAGGCTTGCACCTTCAATGGAAGGGGAGTTTCTCTTTCCTAATATTCCAGCAATACCCTAGAACTGACTCTCATTGGCCTGGCCTGAGTCTTGTGCCCATCCGTGAGCCAATCGGGGCCCAGAGGACGGAATAGGCTGATTGGCTGGGCCTGGGTCATGTGCCCAGCTCTAGATGAGACTGGCTGGTGTCAGTGGTACAAAAACTCCATGTGAGGATTGCTCCAAATCAGATCAAGATGCTAATGGAAGGAAGGAGGGGTGGCCAATGGGTCAGCAGAATGTAGCCCTTTCTCAGCCTACCTGATGCTAGGCCAGGGCCGTTAGCTACTGAGAGTCAAAGCAGTCACGGTAACAAGACCTTGAAAAACCAAACCTCCAGGACATGAAGACAAAACCCTACAATTTTTTTTTCCAGCCCTGTGTAAGATCATGCCGTACCCAGTCTAGTACTTTATAAAATTGTACTGAACATAATTATAAATCTATAAAAGCCTCTCTTGAGATTCCTAGGGAAAAGCAAAAGAGACACATGCCATTGGGGAAATGCTCGTTCTTCCTGCTACAACAACAACAAAAGAAATGGATAAAATAATATAAAGAAAAATGCAGAACATAAAATCCATGTGAGAGCACAGATTTAAAACAAAACAACAACAAAAAAAAAGAACGTGTCCTAGCTAATGGTATTTGCTAGATTTTTGTCTCGACGAGGAAATACACAAAAGACCACTTTTGTGAGCCATTAAGTGAAAGCTGTATCCTCTGATGAGAATAATGTCTGTGGAAAAGCTGTGTAAGGAGAACCACTGATGGAACGGGAGCTCTCAGACCTGTGTGCACGCGTGTGCGTGTCTGTGTGTGTAAGAATTCCACGTGCAATAAAGGTTGCACCACAAGCTGCTTTATAGATGGTTTGCAGAAAACTCACTCACTAGACAAGATCCCCGCAGAAAGCCTTACATAAAAGTAGCCTCCAATGAATTGAGGAGTTGAAAGGGAAAGAAGAAACAGGAAAATATCTTCGCGAGCCAGGACAGGGGAAGAAATCCTCAAATCACATTTCAAAGGGTTGACCGTAAGGCAACAAAATCAATGAATTTGACTAGATCAAAATGGAGACTTTTTCCAAAGTAAAGGACCTCCGTGAGTAAAGTTGATACAAAGGAGACAGAACAAGAAAAGACGTTTACAATGTCTGAAAGGTACCAGGGGGTGATCTCTAGCCTTGCATATGTCACTGGAAATATAATGTAGCTCCTGACATAACTGTAAATTTCCTATATAAAGAGCATAAAAATAAGTGAAATTGTTACTAGGCTTTATTTAACCTGGTATATCTAGAATAGCCTAGGGGCGTCCGGGTGGCTCAGTCGGTTAAGCGTCCAACTTAGCTCAGGTCACGATCTCGCCATTTGTGAGTTCAAGCCCCGCGGTAGGCTCTGTGCTGACAGCTCAACTCTGTGTCTCCCCCTCCCTCTGCCCCTCTCTTGTTCCCGCTCTGCCTCTCTCAAAAATGAATAACCATTAAAAAAATATTTTAAAAAATACATCTCATGACAATTTTGCAAGGACACGTACCCAGAGAACATTAAATACCAGAAGCGTTGCCTGGTGAACCAGAGAAATTGGAGTGATCTATGGCGACACAAGGGAGTATTTCTTTTCAATGAGAGATCGTGGGTGAGTCAATGATGCTGGTTATGAGTGGAAGAGTGTGCTCAAGCCAACTCTCTACTCAAGGTCAAGAAAGGAGAAGAGGGGGGACAGCAAAAGGAAGGAAGAGAAACTGGAGAAGTCAGAAGCACAGCACACATTAGTGCCACCAAATGTCATTGGTGCAGGTGACCCTGTGAAAGCCAGAGCTCACAACGAGACAGGGAGAACCCTCACAGACCTGTTGAGGACCTTGTGGCAGAGGCCACAGAAGAGTTGTTGAACTTAAAGATGTTACACTTGTTTAAAAACACAATGGGGGCGCCTGGGTGGCTCAGCCGGTTAAGATCTGACTCTTGATCTCAGCTCAGGTCTTGATATCGGGGTCAGGAGTTTGAGCCCCATGTTGGGCTCCGTGCTGGGCATGAAGCCTACTTAAAAAAAAAAAAAATGACGTTTAAATTTGCTTAAATTTTCCATAATGACAAGTAGTTCTGAGGAATCTGTAACCCCGCAAATAATTTCAAAATAATAAGCATACCAGTCTGTCACAGAAAGATGCTATTCTTGATACATACGAGCAGGGGATTGCTTTTCCAAAGAAACTCTTGCTATGGAGAGAGCATTTGGGGGAATGTTTTCATTACTATGTCACTTTTTCCCCCCAAAATAAACCTACTTTTAAATGCATCATCTATAAAAGTGCTCACAGCTGCATGCCTAAAACCTTGAAAATAAACCATTCTTACTATTTACAAAATCTCTCAAAAACTGTTAGCGAGTTTTGAACCTACTTGTTAAAAAAAAAATACCTTCCACTTAGTTTGTAAAAACAGCGTCAAGATCAGGAAATGTGGAAATTTACCAGGCAGATGTCACTGAAAATCTTTGCATAATTGGTGGTTGGGGTTGAAAAATAAGCATCATCAACTTCTTACACATAGAGCCACGAAGCTTTGTACGGAATACTTTTCAGCTGTGATCATCTCTCAAACCGTATATTAAACTCTGACCCTTAGAATCAGGCCTTCAATTGTGGTATCGAAAAATGTTAAAGAGTTAAAACATGGTGAAGCATACTCAATCCTTCACTTTGATTTAAAATATTGTAATATAGAGGCATCTGGGTGGCTCAGTCAGTTAAGCGCCCAACTTCAGCTCAAGTCATCTCATAGTTCATGAGTTCGAGCCCCGCGAGCCTAGAGCCTGCTTCCGATTCTCTCTCTCTCTCTCTCTCTCTCTCTCTCTCTCTCTCTCTCTCTGCCCCTCCCCTGCTCACACTGTCACTCTCTCAAAAGTAAATAAATGTCAAAAGATTTTTTAATATAAGAAAATAAAACATTATATTATAATATAAATAATCTTAATGATAACCAAAAAAGTTCCATATGGTTAACTTAAAACTTAAACTTTAAACTTAAAAATTAAACATTTGAACGTAAAATGCATTTTAAAATACTATGTTCTTTTGATTTTAACCTTTTACATTTCTTTTTTTAAGTTTTTAAGTTTAAGTTTTTAGTGTCTTTGTTTGCTTTACAATATGCATGTTATCTGTGCACGGCAAACTTTTTTTTTTTATTGACGAGTATGTTTGGTCAAAAATGTCTGGAGACTGTATCCGTTTCCTGTAGTTGCTGTATCCAAGTACCATAACCATAATGGCTTAAAACATCACGCAGATAATGTCTTACAATTTGGGAAGTCAGAAGTCCAAAATGGGTCTCCCTGGGCTCAAATCAAGATGTCGACAGGACCGGTTCCTTCCAGGGACCCTAAGGATGAATCATTTCCTTGCTTTTCTGGTTTCTACAGGCGGCCTGCATCCCTGAGCTCCTGACCCTGCCACTATCGTTACATTTCTTTCTGTGACTCTGTCTCTCCTGCCTCACTTTTACAAGGACCCCTCTGATGAAGTTGCTCCCCACCCCCATAATCTCCCCATCGCAAGGTCCTTAATCAGCCACATCTGCAAAGTCCCTTCTGCCATGTGAGGTAACATATTCACAGGTTTTGGGAATTAAGATGTGGACATTTTTTTTTAATTTTTTTTTCTAACATTTATTCATCTTTGAGAGAAAGAGAGAGACAGAGCATGAGCAGGGAAGGGGCAGAGAAAGTGGGACACAGAATCCGAAGCAGGCTCCAGGCTCTGAGCTGTCAGCACAGAGCCTGACCCCGCAAACTGTGAGATCATGACCTGAGCCAAAGTCAACCGACTGAGCTACCCAGGCACCCTGGATGTGGACATCTTTAGGGGCCATCTTCTGGCCTTCTACAGAAACCTTGAGCAAGAACGATAAAGCTGAGCCAAGCAAGAAAGAAATTGTGCCGGCCACGGTCAGATTGGGTGTGGAAGCTCCCAGCAGGGAGGTCCCCACAAGCTCACCTTCAAAGCTCTGCTTTGAAGGGGAGCTGGACTCTGTCTTCAGCTAATACGTCTTCAGCTTTTGTCACGTTTCTGCCCTTTTGGCTAAAAGTAATAAGCTTCCTACTGTTCAAGTAACAGGAGATGGGGATGCTATTTTGCTGTCTACCGAGTCAGCTGGACCAAGGTTCAGATCTTGATTCGGGCACTTCTCCCTGTATGATCTGGACAAATTTCCCACCCCTCTGATCCAGAGTTACCATTTCTTTAAAACACAGAAGCTAATGCAGGCTTTGCAGGGTGGCAGGGAGGACTAAAGGCCACAGTGTATAAATTGCTTGCCCAAGGATCGTGCTGAGAAATGTCAGTTTCTCTCCCTCTAGGAGTCAGAATTTCCATCTGTGCATTTCTGCCTCCATGAAGATGGGGACACGTGAGAGCAATTTGAGTCAAGCGTGAACACCACTTTGCACCAATTTCCTGGCTTCCTAATTAGGAACTTCCTAATAGTTCCTAATTTCATTTAGGGACTAACAGACATACAGCTTATGAAGCTTATAGCTTCCTCAAAAACAGTGCCAAGCATGACATTGATAAGTCAACCAACCTAGAACCAAACGCATCCTTGACCTGGCAATGGGTGTCGAAATAATTTCCTTAAAAACAAGGATCTCATTAATTCAGCAGCGGTGGGCTTTGACAGTTTCCCAGATTCACAGAACATAAACACAATCAGCGGTATTTGTTCTACAAAGTGCCTTGATCCTCGTCGGAGATCGCTAAGAGTGTGGGCGGTGGAGAAACCCATTCACAGGTGGACATCCTCCAAAGCAAACATCCTCATTTTCCTGCTCTGGAAGGCGGGGCGTGTCAATCCCCTTTTCCTGCCAAAGGTTTTTTTCTTTCGTGCGGTAACATCCCCCTCTGCTGGAACTTGTAGGTATTGCAACAATATTTATTAAGAAGTGTTTTAAAAGAAAGAAGGAAAGAGAAGAAAAAAACAAATCCTAAATGGGATCGTCCCCCCACCCCCACCCCCGCTCCAAGAATGAATTATAGTTGTAGTCTCTCCTGGAATATGGCCTGTTGATGGTTCATCTGAAATTTCCTGATCGGCCCTGGAGAGGTAATCCCCATGATAAAATCTTGCCAGTCCCTTCCCCCCAAAACAATGTCCTTTCTTTCCTTTGGTTAATCACTTCCTTGCCTGGCCCTCTTGCCTGTAAAAACTTCCATTTTGTCAAAAACTCCTGCAAGCAGCTCTACTTGATAGAAGGCATATGCTGCTCGATTCTTGAATTGCTTAATAAACCCCCAGAGATCTTCAACTTACTCTCAGATCACGATTTCACGGTGGTGGGTTCGAGCCCCGCGCCGGGCTCTGTGCGGACAGCTCAGAGCCTGGAGCCTGCTTCGGATTCTGTGTCTCCCTCTCTCTCTGCCCCGCCGCCCCCCCCCCCACATTCTGTCTCTCTCTCCTTCAAAAATAAATAAACATTAAAAAAAAAATTTTTTTTTCAACGTTTTTTTTTTTTTTTTTTTTTTTTTTTTTTT
>NW_026057589.1:21163089-21177464 GCF_023721935.1 Panthera uncia
GAGAGGGAGACACAGAATCGGAAACAGGCTCCAGGCTCCGAGCCGTCAGCCCAGAGCCTGACGCGGGGCTCGAACTCACGGACCGCGAGATCGTGACCTGGCTGAAGTCGGACGCTTAACCGACTGCGCCACCCAGGCGCCCCAAAAAATTTTTTTTAAAGAGTCTGTTTTTCAGTCGCTCTTTTTTTTCATTTGTTCATTTTGTTTCTTAAATTCCACATAGGAGTGAAATCATATGGTATTTGTTTTTCTCTGACTGACTTATTTTGCTTAGTATTATACTCTCTAGCTCCATCCATGTTGTTGCAAATGGCAAGATTTCATTTTCTTATGGCTGAATAATATGCCTCTGTGGGTGTGTGTGTGTGTGTGTGTGCGCGCGTGTGCACGCACAGGTGCATATGCACACCACGTCTTCTTTATCCATTCATCTATTGATGGACACTTGGGCTGTTTCCATAATTTGGCCCTTGTAAATAATGCTGCCATAAACATAAGGGTGGATAAATCCTTTCAAATTAGTATTTTCATATTTTGGGGATAAATACCCAGTAGTGTGATTATTGGACCACATGGTAGGTCTATTTTTAACTTTTTGAGGAATCTCCATATTGTTTTCCAGAGTGGCTGCACCCGTTTGCATTCCCACCAACCACGTTCAAGTGTTCCCCTTTCTCCACATCCTCGCCAGCACCTGTTATTTCTTGTATTTTTGATTTCAGACATTCTGACAGGTGCGTGGCTTCCGTTTGCATTTCCCTGATGACAAGCGATTGAATTTTGTTTTTTAACAGAACAAATAAAGATTGAATGTGAGATCCGTTTTGCATTCCAGCCGGTGGTTCTTAAACTTTCATGTACATCTTCCGGAGTGCAGGTTTTTGAAAAATGGAGATTTTGAGGGAGCCGGGGTGGCTCAGTTAGTTAAGCGTCCGATTCTTGACTTCGCCTCAGCTCGTGAGCTCACAGTTCTTGAGTTCGAGCCCCACATTGGGCTCTGCGCTGACAGTGCGGACCCTGCTTGGGATTCTCTGTGTCTCCCTCTCTCTCTGCCCCTCCCCCACTTGTGCTTTTGCTCTGTCTCAAGATAAATAAACTTTTTTTTTTTAATTTTTTTTTAAACGTTTTTATTTATTCTTGAGACAGAGAGAGACAGAGCGTGAATGGGGGAGGGTCACAGAGAGAGGGAGACACAGAATCTGAAACAGGCTCCAGGCTCTGAGCTGTCAGCACAGAGCCCGACGCGGGGCTCGAACTCACAGACTGTGAGATCATGATCTGAGCCGAAGTCGGAAGCTCAACCGACCCAGCCACCCAGGCGCCCCAATCAAGATAAATAAACTTTTAAAAATAATAAAATCTGTTTTAAAAAAGGGAGATTTTTGTACTCCATGCCCATCTCCTAGGAATTAGAACAAGGAATCCTGCAGCAGAGCCTGGTGGAGCCCCGCACCCCCACACCCCACCCCTGCCTGTCCCAGTGAGCCTGCTACCTGTGGCTTTCCCGGGAGAATTGGGTTGAATTCTGAATGAAGGGCGGCAGGTGGCAGAGAAATGGAGGCGTCGAATCTGTCCCTCTAGGAAGATTTAGCAGGAAAAGGGAGATTTTCTTTTATTTCTTTTTACTTCTTTTATTTAGAGCTTTATTGAGGTGTAATCGATATGTAAAAAAAAAAATGTACATATGTAATGCATATAGTGGACGAATTTGGACCTATACCTACAGCCTGAAACCATCACCACGATCACGTTAATAAACATATCCATCACCTCCAAATGGTTCCTTGTGTCCCATTTGTTTTATTTCTCGTGTGTGTGTGTGTGTGTGTGACACAAACACCGAACATGAGCTCTATCCCCTGCACACGTTAGGAGCACAATACGGTATTGTTAACCTTGCGCCCTTTGTTGTAGAGCAGAGGCCTAGAATTTCCTCGTCCCGCACAGCTGAAACTTCATGTTGGTTGCACAGGGATTTCTCATTTCCCTTTCCCCTTCAGCCCCTGGCAACCATCAGTCCCGAGTTCTGCTTCTATGCGTTTAGTTATTTTAAATACTGTATATAAATGGAATCATGCCGTGTTTGTCCTTCTGTGTTTGGCGTATGAAACTTCACATAATGCCCTCTGGGCCATCCATGTTCTCGCAAATGGCAGGATTTCCTTTTTTTTTTTTTTTTTTTTGAGGTTGAATAATGGTCTCTTGTAGGCATAGACCACCTTTTCTTTGTCCATTCATCTGTCTTGGATATTCTGATACCAGAGATGGGGCGGGGAGGGGTGGGGGGGGGGGGGTTGTTCCGGAGCCCTGCAAATTCAACCACCAGCAGGTGCCAGGTTCTTGACTTTGCCCTGAGAAAGAATTCAAGGAGTCAGAGTGCAGTATAGCAGGAGAAGCTTCATTGCAAAACCAAAAGTACACACTGGGAGGGAGAGCGGGGGCGCCCTCGGGGGATCCGAGTCCCACGGGTAGGTGTGGCGTTCTGCTTCGTGTGGGTCACCGTAAAGGGGGTGGCATATTCACGTGGGGTTCCGGGAATGGGCGGGGACTTCCCCAAACTGCGGATCATTTGCGCTTGCTCCGGGCTAGCGACTCTGCGCAGGCGCAGTCTGATTTTTCTCTTGCGGAGTCTCCCTGCGACGTCAAGGTCTCCTGGGTGTCCTCGAGCGCCCCTAGCGAAGGGGGTCATTCTTGGTCATTTGCAGGCCCGCTGGGTCTTTGTGGGCATGCCCGGCGTGGGCTCCAGCAACACCAGGGTGCTTTGCGTGTATGAGAAACCACAGAGCTGTCACAGGGTTGACCCGATTGTCGCAAACACCGTCAGGTGCCAGACACGTTCTCCCTCTTTGGTTCGTCCCGCGATTCCCCGGCAGTTCCCTGTGCTGCATGCTTATCAGGCCTCTTCTCGCATCTTGGCTGCGGGGCAAAGCGCTACCATGAACGTGGGAGCGTAGATGGGTCTTTGAGATCCTAATTGAGTTTGGGGGTGGGGGGAGGAAATACAGCCAGACGTGAGGGGGCCGGGTCACACGGTAATTCTACTTTTAGCTTTTTGAGGAACCTCCATACCGTTGGCCACGGTGGCGGCATGGCCACCGGCAGGGCAGAGGGGCTCGAATCTCCCCACGTCCTCACCAACGCTCGCTGCCTCTTGTCCTGTTGACAGTAGCCCTTCTAAGTGGCGTGGCGTGAGACCTCATTGTGGCCGTCATTTGCGTTTCCCTGATGATGAGTGCTGTTGCGCACCTTTTCAAATAGCTGTTGGCCATGAGTATGTCTTTGGAGAAATGTCCATTCAAGTCCTTTGACCATTTCTTGTTTGGATTGTTCGGGTGTTTTGCCATTGAATTGTAGGGATTTCTTGTATATTTGAGGGTATTAACTGCTCATCAGATTTTGCAGATATTTTCTCCCATCCCCTAAGTTGCCTTTCCACTCAGTTGATTGTTTCCTTGGCTGGGCAGAAGGCTTTTAGTCTGATGTAGTCCCACTTGTCTATTTCTGCTTTGGGTGCCTGGGCTTTTGGTGTGACGTCCACGAAATCATCACCAAGATCAACGTCAAGAAACTTTCCCTCTGTGTTTTCTCCTAGGAGTGTTAGAGTTTCAGCTCTTCCATCCAAGTCCTTAATCCATTTTGGGTTGATTTTTTGGGGGAGGCGGGGAATGGATATCTTCTTGAAGGCAGACAGAAAAAAAGAGAAAGAAGAGATAGGGGAAATAATAATGGTGATAATCATAATCCTTGTATTGGTCTCCTGGGGCCGCTGTAACAAATTTTCACCGAGTTAGCAGTTTCAAACAACAAAAATGTATTCTCTTATAGTTCGGGGGGGTGACGGGGCACTGATGGCATCGGGGGGTGACGGACGGCCACCGCTTTCTCTAGGTCCCGGGTTGACGTTGTTTTCCAGAGGGACAAAGCGGAGTTCCCGCGGCCAGTACAGCCTCAGTGGGCACTCCACTCTTGTACAACTCCAAACACACAAGTTCTATCTTCTCCCCTTCTTCTTCTCACCACCCCACCCCCCGCCCCAGAACTTTCTCGGAAGGCGAGTGAGGGTGACGTGATGTTCAGTTTTCCCTGCTCTTCCATTTGGCAAATATCTATCTCCCAGAAATTTCCAATTTAAAACACGTTTAAGTCGTCCGCAGCCAGCCATATTTTAACTTTTCACAGCAGCAGCTTGTTTGGGACATAACTCACAAACGCCGCGAACCCCGGTTGCTATCGCTTTGAACCGCTGCTGACAAATGTGTTTTGGGTGACCGCGGGTGTCGACAGGCTTTGCACAGGAGAGCGATGCAGTGCTTTACGGCTGCAAGACAGCCCCTCTGGCGGCCACACACCCCCACTGGGGACCTCAGCTCCTCCGGCCACTGCTCATTGGATCAGGGCCACACGTCAGCCTCAGAATCTGGAAACGGAACTCAGAGCCTCTCAGCCTCTGCTCACAGGGCCCGCGAGCAAGGAGATGTGAGATGGCCGCGCGCTCCCGCTCACCCAGCAAATGCTCTGGGCCCGGCTCTGCTGCAGAGACCCCAGAGAGAGAGCAAGGCACGTGTGGTCCCTCCTTTCAGGGAGCTCGCGTCTTCGTGGGGAGGAGAAGACGCAAAAACCATTGAGAGCTCAGCCGGGAAGTATGTATTGGCGGGGCGTGCCGTGGTGACAGAGGAAGGAAGGAGTGGGTGGGTGGTAGAGTGAGGGAGGTGGTATCGGTGAGAATCCACCTCTTTGAGATGGCCAGCTGAAGAGTGAGAGCACAGGTCCAGGCTAGAGGACGCATGTGCAAATGCCCTGAAGTCAGCAGGCGGAAAGAGCCTGGCACACCCGAGTGGCTGAGAGATGCCAAGTGTGACTGGGGCCTCAGAGGGAGGCAGGGTGGTGGCAGGAGGTGAAAAGGCGGAACTAGAGGCACCTGGCTGGCTCAGTTGGTTGAGCGCCTGACGCTTGATTTTTGGCTCAGGTCATGATCTCACGGTCGCGGGATCGAGCCCTGTGTTGGGCTCCACGCTGAGCGTGGAGCCTGCTTGAGATTTTCTCTCCCTCTGCCCCTCTCCCGCGCGCTCGCTCTCTCTCTCTCTCTCAAATTAAAAATGGAAAAAAAAAATAGATGGTTAAACTAGAAGGGTCAGAACCCAAAGGGTCATGTAGGCCATGGTTTGGAGTATACATTTGATTTTGAATGCAGCCGCAAACTACCACCTGCCATTAAGCGAGGGAAGAATTATGTGACCCCTGAAGATTTGCAGAACAATGTACAAGGTGTCTTGGAAGAGGGGGCAGGGAAGGAGTAGGGAATGGTTATAGTTCCTTTACTGTCACTTCCGTGTCCTCCACGGCTATTGAGATTTTCCACTTCTTCTTGGGTCAGTTCTTTTAAACTTTTGACGCATAACGTATGTACAGAGAAGTGAACCTATCCTAATGAGTTTTCTATAAGTAAACGCACCCCTGTAACCGGCATCCAGATGAAGAAACAGAACATTACTTACCACCCCCCACCCCCTTATATCCCCGCCACCCCCCCCCCCCCCCCCCCCCCCCCCCCCCGCCCGCCAGCCTCCGACTGACCACCATCCTGACTTCTAACAGCAGAGGTCAGTTTCGACAGTTTCTAAACTTTATAGGATGGGATTACACAGCCCGTACCCTTTCGCTTCTTTGCTTTCTTTTGCTTCAGACTGTGATTGGAAATTCGCCCTTACTGTTGATGGGGTTCAAGTTGCTCGTTCTCTTTAGAATATTTCATGGGGTGACAATCCATGCTTTATTTACACATGGCACCGTTGACGTGGTGGACAGACTCTAAGGTGGTCCCGTGATGCCCTCCTCCTGTGTTTGTGCCTCTGTGTGGTCCCCTCCTCTTGATAGTAGGCAGGGTGTGTGATGTGATTCTAGCCAATAGAAGACAGCAAGGGTAATGGAATCCATTTCCATGATTACCTTACAGAGGATTGTGACCTCCATTCTGCAAGCAGACACTCCCCCTTGCTGGCTTTGATGAAGCAGTGGCATTTTGGGGAGGCCGATGTGGCAAGCCTAGGAACTGTGGCCTAGGATGGCCTCTTGTGACTAGGGATGGCCTCCAGCTGACAGCCAGCAAGAAACTGAGGCCCGGGGTTTTACAAAGATCTAAATTCTGCCAGCAGCCACGTGACCTTGGCAGTGACCCCTTCCCGGCTGAGCTTTGAAATGAGACCACTGCCTGGCAGACACCTGGACTGCAGCTTTGCGAGATTCAGAAGCAAGGTCCATTCCCAAATGCCTTCATCACAGAATCTGCGGAATATAAAATGCGTGTCGTCTCAAGTCACGAATTTTGTGGCAATCTGTCATGCAGCCTATAATAGGAAACTAATGTTGGGGACATTTGGGCAGCATCCAGGTCTGGGCTTTTAAAACCCGGGCTGCTATGAACATTCTGGGACATGTCTTTTGGTGAACATATGCGAGCACTTCTGTTTGGCATATCCCTAGGACAGAACTGCAGGGTCATATGGGACGCATATGTTCCGCCTGAGGAAATTCTGCCAACAGTTTTCCCAACCCAGTTATGTTTGCGTTGGTGAGGACGGGCTTCAAACCCAGGTACGCACAGCTCGAAAGCTCCATGTTTTCAACTGCCATGTTTGCTTTCTAAGCTATATGAGGGGCGATCTCACAACAAGGAAATAAACACCCCTTCCTGGTAATTTTCTATGAGAAAAGCTTCCGTGTGTAAAGTACTTGAAGGCAATAAAACGCACTTGTATATCTCATTATGTATCACATAATATCTCCTATCTCATTGAATTCCCACAACAGTCCATTAAGGGAGGTGTTATTGTTATTGTGCATTTCCAGATGGGAGCACTGAGCCCAGCCACGATGCAAGGGAGTCCCCTGAGACCGGACGCCCCCTGCTGGTCCGGTGCCACATGGGAAGGCTGACGTCAGATCTCCTCTCTCCCCGGTCTGGACTTTGCTCTGCGCCATGACGCTTTTTTCCTTTTCCCTTCCTTTCTTTTTCTTTCTTTTTTTTTTTTTTTTTTAAGTTTTTTTTTTTTGGGGGGGGCAGAGAGAGAGGGAGACACACAATCCGAAGCAGGCTCCAGGCTCTGAGCTGTCAGCCCCCATTCTTTTTCTTTCTCTCTTCCTTTTTAAAGAGATGGTGGCATGCGTCTGGATGGGGGGGGGGGGGGGGGGGGGCCCGTAGCAAGGAGATCCAAGAATCCAGGATCCGCATGCATACATCCGGATGTAAACGTTGGTCGGGAGCCAGTGCCTCGCGGCAATCCTGTCTGTTTATTTGACACTGCGGGTCTCATAATTGTGCGTTTCAGGGTCTCGTGAAATAATTCCCAGGTCTCAGAAGCGCCCTCTGTTTCTCTCATCAACAAACGTTTGTAGGGTGTCTTAGAGCGGATCCTCACCACGACTGGGTGAGAACGTGGTTGCAGTGGCTACACATTTATTTCCAGGCGGTTCAGAAGGAGCCCCTACGTGTAAACTCGAGTGGCGGGCAAAGCGGGAGGGGGCACTCCGACTGCGTGCCGCGCTCTCA
Organism: Panthera uncia; assembly: GCF_023721935.1. NCBI lineage: Eukaryota > Metazoa > Chordata > Mammalia > Carnivora > Felidae > Panthera > Panthera uncia. The sequence goes on from NW_026057589.1 coordinate 21,170,636, forward strand.
GCCGCAGAGCGGCCTGCGCAGCCTGAAGGAGGTCAGGCCTCGGGCTCACGGACCTCTGTCCCCAACTGACACACCGGTGACCCTAAGGCTGAGGAACAGATCAGCCGGAAACTCTGACTTCAAACAACCAATGAGAGTTTGCTTTTCACCGTCTGGGCGGCAGGAATTTGGGAGGGGCTCCCCCCGGGCAGTTCTGGCTCCCGGCCCTCCTGTGGTTCCAGTCCAGGAACAGGAAGGAGATTGGAGTGCGTGGTGGCTGGCCAGGCCTCTCTGTCCCCCCGTGTAGTCCCAGGGCCTCTCTCTGGGCTCCCTCCCAGCCTGGTGGGCTCAGGGGTTGCCCTGCCTACCTGGCAGGGGGGGAGAAGTGCCTCGCCCTTTATGCCCCAGGCTTCAGTTCCATCACGTTCTGATGGTCACGGGACAGCGATCGGCTCCGTCTCCGAGCCCCGTGGGAAGCAGGCACTGAGACAGAGTTAGGGGCCCACGAGATTGCTCGGGGGTAACACCAAGAGAGAACAGGGCACAGGCAGGATGTCTGGGGAAAGCCTTCCGACCACAGGGTGGACCTGACACCTGGAAGGGAAGGGGCAGGGCGAGCCTGGGACGCCAGTGCTGAATGGCCGGTGGCCGCCCACCCAAGCTCCTGCTCCAGGGCAAGGCTGCGTGCAGGGAGGAGGCCGCTGCGTAGCCCCGCGCCCTGCTGAGGGGCCGGCAGGGCTGCCCAGGAAGAGCTTGGCCTTGGCTGGAGAGCTGGGCGCAGGCCGCAGGTGCTCCCTGCTGCAGGTGTTACTGGACCGCGGTCCGGGCCTCTGGATGTGCAACTTTCTTTAAGGCAGAGCTGAGCTGCCAGCCGCGAACCTGTGGACGCCACGCAGCCCCAAGGGGCGGGGACTTAGGCCCCGCCCCTTGGTGGGGGGGTCACCAGATGCCGGACCAACAGACTGGACAGGAGTTGTCGAATGCGGCCATCTGGGGGACGCGCCACTGTCGCAGCCCGTGTTGAGCACACGGAAACGTGCCCTACCGTAGAGAAGAACCTCTTATGGCTTGGAATCAGCTGGAATGGGCTCAAATCCTGGCACGCCCCCTGACTAGCTGTGTCACTGCGGGCAAATACACAACCTCTGGGTTTTGCCGTCTGTAAAATGGGGAAAGTAAGCCCCTCCTTCACGAGGTCGTCTGAGAATTCAGTGAACCCCATGGCACCTTCCCTGGCGTGTAGTCAGTGCTCAGAGGGGGTGAAGATCATCATTATTATTACTCAGACCGCTTAATCCTGGTTGGAAGTGAGTTTGACTGTAACTTGGGTCTTGGTGAGAACACCGAGTTATCAAGAGGAGATTGAATTATATTTCAGTTGTTAAGGCAGCAAAGCAGAGACTTTGTTAAACACTAGAAGTGGTGGCTCGGGCTCTCGGAACTCTCTAGAAGAGAAGCTTCTGCAACCTTGTCCCACCCGGGCCGAGAGCTGGCGCACAGGAGATGCTCTGCACACGTTCACGGCCTCAAATCGCATCTAATGAAGGATGAAACATAGCTTTCTCAAAGACGCACAAAATTTTGAGCCAGATGAATATAGGTTTTCTTTGCCATCCAAAATGGAAATGGGGGAAAGATGGCTTTTTCTTATTATTAAAAGTCCTGCATACTCGTAATTTTTTTTTTTATTTCAGGCAAAAAAAAAAAAAATTCAGGCAACTCAAAAATATATTTAAAAGATCGTTTAAAAAAAAAAGTCATCTCCCAGAAATAACGGCTATCAACATTTTGATGAACTTTTTTTCAAGTGCTTTTTAAACAAATAAAAATAGAAGCATGGTATAAGAGTGCTAATACCCCAGTCAGCATCCACTGGTGCTCTCTGAAGGGTACTGTCACCACCACACCCATTTTACAGATGAGCAAGTTGAGGCTAAAGAGGGGGAAGTACCTTGCCTGTGGCTGCCGTCGGCAAGTGGTGGCTCGGGATTTGAACACGGGGAGTAAGACTTCGTGTCCTCTGTGTTCACCACCTAACCTCTCTCCTGCCTTCCGAACCAGGTAGGGGGAAGAAGTGGAAATACGTTAACTGAGTGCTTTTTCGTACTTTTTTCATACTGTTCCTCACGGCGCTGAAATGTCAACCCTTTAGTTAAGGTAGAGACGTGTCGTCTTGTGTTCCAGCGAGGAAATAAAGCTCAGGGAAGTTAAATAAGTCTCCTGGAGCCTCACGGCTCATAAGACAACCATCACTGCAGCCCTCACCTGCCTCACGCGGAAGCTTGTTCGCGCTGCGGTAACACAAGCTTGTTCCTGTCCACGCCGGGGTCCTGTGGGTAGGTCCCACCACGTGTCCGAGAGGCTGCATTCTTACCAGCAAGAGTCTGACCTTCAGAGTCAGCAGTCACAAGCACGGCCGTGTGTCACATGGTCTCTGGAGCCAGGCTTCCAGGGCAACCTCGGGCAAGTGATTTAACCTCTCTGTGCCTCAGTTTACCTTATCAGTAAGAACGCAGACAAAAACAGAACTTACCTCTCAGCACTGTTGCGAGAGCAAAGCGAACGGGTTCATGGGAAGTGTGTGGGACACCGTGTCCGGCACCTAATAAGTTCGATACCAAGCATTACCTATTCTTAACCACTTTTTGAAGTTTATTTATTTATTTTGAGAGAGTGGGCGAGGGACAGAGAGAGAGAGAGGAAGAGAGAGCATCCCAAGCCGACTCCGCGCTGTCAGCAAGGAACGGGACGGGTGGTGTGGTCCGAACCCACGAACCCTGAGACCATGACCTGACCCGAAACCAAGAGTCGGACACTTAACCGACTGAGCCACCCAGGCCCCCTGCCTATCCTTGTGTTAACAGACACCAGAGTCTGATACAAAACGTATTTTCCCATTGCATTTCCTCTTGGAGCAAGCAAAGGAAACCTTGGAAGGTATGTGAGTTTCCTATGGCTGCTCTAACGAATGACCGCGAAGTCCCTAGCTTATAGCAACACAGATTCATTCTCTGACAGTTCAGGAGGTCTGAAGCCCAGCCCTGGTCTCACTGGGCTGAAATGGGGAATCTGTTCCCCTGCCCGTCCCAGCTTCTGGAGGTGCCCGCTTCTTCCTTAGGCTGTGGCCCCTCCTCCGTCTTCCTGCACAGCACCTTCAAATCTCTCTCCAGCTCTGATGTTCCGGCCTCCCTCTTCCATTGAGATGACTTAGGACAACCTCCCTGTCTCAAGGTCCGCTCATCAGCAACCTTAATTCCACCTGCAGCCTTACTTCCCCTTTGCCCTGTGACCTAACATAACCACGGGCTCCGGGGATTCGGATTTGGGCATATTTGGGGGCACATCATTCTGCCCACCTCGGAACAGTAGCGGGGTCCCTTCCCTCCTGTCTCCATTCACTTCTCCTTGCTCAGGCCTCCCCATCAAAGCTCTCGACCCCTCTCCACCAGCGCCCTGAGCCCCTCATTCCAGTCTGAACTGTCTCCAGTTCCCCTGTTGTCAGAATGTAGCATCTACAAGTAATCGAAGGGCTGATACTGACCACCTTTCTTAGCTTGACTCCCAGGAGTGTGTTCCGGGCTCTGTGGGGGTGCCGACCCCCCACGCCCCAGTCACCGTAATTCTCTTTCTTCGCCCAGTGGCTCCAACAGCAAGGTGTTTGTTAATTGCAACCAAATTAGAACCCGCTTCCAGCCATTCAACAACAGATACGCCTAATACACGTTAAGCGGCTACTATGTGCCAGGCGACAGAAATGTCAAGAGAAATGAGACACAGATCCTGCCGTCCTGGAGCTCAGTGTTGGAGTAATAGATCGGGGAGGAAGGCAGACGTGTGTAAAAACCTGATGGCTGTTACTTAGTACAGTGGGCCCCCGCAGCCCAACAGTTTCGCCCACAGGCATTGGCCCCCGTGGTTTCCAGTGTGGCTGTACCTTAGATTCACCTAAGGCTTTGCTATTCAGAATCCCAATGCCCGGGCCTCGCTCTAGGATGTACGGCCTGGGCATCAGTATTAAAGCTCCCGGGTGACTCCAAGCAGTATGAGAACCAGTGCCAACAGTATGCCCCCAGGTTCTAATTTAATTGGACCTGATGGAGTCTGGGCATGGGATATGCTTAAAACTCCCCTACGCGATTCTAAAGTACAGCAAAGCTTGAGGAACACAAGTCTAGAGCAATGAATCTCAACAGCGGAGGGCCGTTTTGTCCTCCGAGGGACATCTGGCCATGTCTGGAAGCATATTTGGTTGTTGCAATGGGGTGTGCTACTGGCATCTAGTGGGTAGAGGCCAGGGATGTTGCTAAATATCCTACAATCCCCACCCCCACCCCCCGCCCATGCATGGTCCATCCCCAAGTGTGTAATCGTGTCAAGACTATGAGGTGTCCAGAGAGACCCTTGCATCCGTGCCCCAGGACTAAGACACGTGTCTAAAGATGTTCATAGGACAGTGTAACGGCGAAAACAGATCAACCTGGATACAACCCAAATGCAGAGGTGAATCTGAATTAGCATATTCATAGCACGCACAACTTCAGGAAACCATTCGCAACACATCAGGGGTGAGAGAACAGAGGCTTCCCTGGGGGGAGACAGAGGGGGGTCCCCAGAACTGAGGCTGCATTTCCAGCTAGCAGCAGTGAGTTGATGAGTCTCTTTCTTTCTAGGATTTTTGGTGAGTTTGCCATTTCCTGGGGAAATTTATCCTATTTGGTCTCTTTCGGTAATGTGGGCAACTCCAGTAAAGGAAAAAAAAAAATCAGTATTCATGGAAGTATTTCCTGCGGTATAATTGATATATACATAATAGAAAAAAAATTAGAAACCATGTAAATATCCAGAAATGGCAAAGTGATTAAGACATTATGGTACATCAACTCAATTGAATGTTATGAAGCCATTAAAAAGGATAATTAGGAAGGTGATTTAGAAACGTAGGAAATTTTTGTGATATGATGGGAAGTGAAAAAAACAGGAAGTAAACAGCACAAACACAGTGATTACAACTCAGAAAAATATGTTGGCCTGTGGACAAATACTGGAAGGATTTGCAGAAATAAAGACTGTCGTAATTAGGATGCTAGAATTATGGGTGTTTTGTTTTTTTTTTCCTAAAACTTTCTTTAACGCTATTTTTTTATACTCAAAATCTTTTGGGACCACTGCCCAGCCCATATCCTTGTCTGCTGAACACTGAATCCTGCTCAGCCCTGTTTGGTCCCTGAGACCCTGTATCCCACCCTGGGCACCTGTTCCTAGCTGAATGAATCACGTTCTCTCTACTGATTGGCTAGAGAGGACTCAAGATGCTAATCCCTCTGGGATAGTCTGTCTTTCTTTTTTTTTTTTTTTTTTTTTTTTTGAGATAAAATTCACATAAAATTTACCATTTTAAAGTGTGCAATTCAGTAGAGTTTAGTACACTTACAATGTTATGCAATCATGGCCACTATCTAATTAAAGAACATTTTCATCACCCAAGAAGGAAACTCCATACCCATTGGCAGTCACTCCCAATTCTCGCCTCCCCCAGCCCTAGGCAACCATTAAATTTACTTTCTGACTCTGTTGATTTGCCTGTTCTGGATATTTCATATACATGGGACCATACAGTATGTAGTTTTTATATCTGGCTCCTTTCACTTGGCATAATGTTTTCAAGGTTCATCCATGTTGTAACATGTATCAGTGCTTTGTTTTTTTTATGGCTGGATAGTATTCCATTCATCCACTCATGGACATTTGGGTTGTTTCTTTTGGGGGCTATTATGAATAATGCTGCTATGAACATTCATGTACGAGTGTTTGTGCGAACAAATGTTTATATTCTCTCAAGTACCTAGGAGTAGAAATGCTGGGCTTATAGGGTAACTCTTTGTTGAACTATTTGAGGTACTCCCAAAGTGATTTCTAGAATAGCTCTATCATTTTACATTCCCACCAACAGTGTATGAGAGTTCCAATTTCTCGACATCCCCACTATTTCTTTTATTATTATTGTTGTTGTTATTATTACTATTATTATGATTATTATCTTAGTGGCTTTAAAGTGATATTTCATTGTGGTTTTGATTTGCATTTCCCTAATGATGTTGACCATCTTTACATGTGCTTATTGGTTATTTGCATATCTTCTTTTTTTTTTTTTTTTAATTTTTTTTTTCATCGTTTTTTATTTATTTTTTTGGGACAGAGAGAGACAGAGCATGAACGGGGGAGGGGCAGAGAGAGAGGGAGACACAGAATCGGAAACAGGCTCCAGGCTCCGAGCCATCAGCCCAGAGCCTGATGCGGGGCTCGAACTCACGGACCGCGAGATCGTGACCTGGCTGAAGTCGGACGCTTAACCGACTGCGCCATCCAGGCGCCCCTGCATATCTTCTTTAGAGAAATGTTTATTCAAATCCTTTGCCCATTTTTTTTAATGTTTATTTATTTTTGAGACAGAGACAGAGCATGAACAGGGGAGGGGCAGAGAGAGAGGGAGACATAGAATCTGAGGCAGGCTCCAGGCTCTGAGCTATCAGCACAGAGCCTGACACGGGGCTCGAACTCATGGACCGTGAGATCATGACCTGAACAGAAGTCGGATGCTCAACCTACTGAGCACCCCCGGGCACCCCTTCACGTGAATTTTAGATTCAGCTCTTCCATTTCTGCAAATTGGAGCTTTGAAAGGAGTTGCAGAGAATCTGTAGATGAATTTGGCCAAATATTGCCACCTTAACAATCAATATTAAAGCTTCTAATCTATTAACAAGGGATGTCATTCCGTTTATGGAGGTATTTCCACAATGCTCTGCAGTCTTCAGTGTGCAGACCTTAAGCTTCCTTGGTTACATTTATT